>NW_020214308.1:135605-266259 GCF_003070985.1 Temnothorax curvispinosus
CGTCCGCGTCTTTGCCTACTCGACTCCTGATGTGTCGAGAGATGCTTTTCCACAGGTATTCGGGATCTGTCGATAAGCGGAAAAGATGCAAGTGGATGTGGCAGCCGCTTCGCGGAAGTGTTCTCAATATTTACGTCGCCGTTCGATCGGCCGTCAGGAGCAGGTAAGGCCAGTTGAAAATAAGAGCAGCGGAAGGCAAGCTGACATGGGAGTTATCCGCAGTGGAAGAGGAACGTACGCATCACATGAACAAGCCGCAGGTTGGCCAACTTTCGTTGAGATGGCGCCAAGGGTGCTTCGGGGGGGTTGGTCCGAATGAATTTTTCCCTTCGAGCTCTCTACGGTACGGCACCCTTTTCCCCATCGCGTCTCTTCTTCCACGAGCGTCTCATTTGAATCTCCAATAAATCTTATAGATTTCGCGTAATCTAGCTTACCTGAAAACATTTTTCGGCGGAAAACTTGTAAATTATAAAATCAGATATTGTTCAAAATTGAAGAGAAAACAGATTATCCAAGGATCAAGTATTTATAGGATACGAAATATATTCAAAAAAGAAGAAATCAGAAAAAATTGTTTTCTTCACTTGAAGAGAATGAAAGGCAACACTATGTATATCTGTAAATTAATAAAAAATTTAGAACATGAATATTAAGTAAATTACTTATTCACAATCCAGACATGCACGAAACGAGACAGGCAAAAAAAATAATATATCGCTTGAAGTGAGAAGGATCGCCAACGTAAAGTTCAACTTTTTATCGCAACTACTTTTTTGAGGCTTCGCGAAAATTTTGACGTATGTCTTTATTTACGATCTGTACCAGGATTCGCCAGTTTACAGTGCCAAGATTGAACGACGACTAAAATCTCGAACATCGAGGAATCTTGACGAAACGGATCTCTACTATATCTTTTGGTGAATAAACGCAGTAACTCGCGACAAGTAGACGCAGGCAGAAGGTCGGCTCTCCGAACAATGGGGACGTGCTTCCATATGGAAGCGGCGCGATACTAGAACGAGGCAAAGAGGCTGGGCCCAGTGGAGGAAGATGCGGCAGCGCCGAACAAGAAGAAGAAGAAGAAGAAGAGAAGGAGGAGGAGAGGAAGACGATGGAAGAATAGGCAGTAACAGACGAGAGGCAGGCGAGCTTGAGGAAGGCAAGAGCGAGGCGCAGCAGCGAGGGACAGCAGGTGCTTTGTCACCGCGCGAGTAAATCCGGCCAGTTCTGGTGCCCCTCTACATAGCACTTTGCGAGTCGCGCGGCCTCGCCAGCCCTCCACACGCGCGCGCGCGCGTGTGCTTTTGTACCGATGACGTCATTGAAATATGGTTGGCCCTTTCTCGGTGGTTGGAGAGCGGGGGCGCGAATACAGGTGGGGAAAAGAGCGAAGGGGGTCGAGAACGCGAAGATGCGGAGGAAGGACCCCGTGCGGGGTCCGCCGGCCGAGAGCCGTACGGGTCTGCTTACGCGCGGGCCTACAGCCAGGAGGAGAGTGCAGGGGGAACGTTTTTGTTTCCTGGTGACATTTATTTGGGCGCTGGGGAACGTCGGGGTCCGCGCTTTGCATAAGTCAGGTGTAGCCGTGTGTGAGTGCAGGCACACGTGATATAAATCCTGGCGCGAGGAGACTGCCCAGTGGCTACCTCTTCCTCCTGCTCCTCCTTCTCCGCCTCTTCTTCGTCGCACCGGTGTACTTTCCTAATCTCTTTCTCTCTTTCTCTCTTTCTCTCTTTCTCTCCTCGTCTCGTATCTTCTCACGCGTTTGTTCTCTCCTCCCTTTCTCTCTATGCCTCCTTCATCTCTTTTCGCTCCGTGTCCTCTCGTCTCATGTCCTTACCGCGGGATTCTCGAGCACAGTATGGTGCACCCTGTTCTGCATATAAT
This sequence comes from Temnothorax curvispinosus, assembly GCF_003070985.1. Lineage (NCBI taxonomy): Eukaryota > Metazoa > Arthropoda > Insecta > Hymenoptera > Formicidae > Temnothorax > Temnothorax curvispinosus. Next base: position 137,496 of record NW_020214308.1, read on the forward strand.
GTACCCAACCACTGTTTTTCGCCCGTTACCCCCTTTGTCCCCATCCCCTCATTCGGCTGGACTCGCTTCACCCCACCAGCACATGCACGTCCACCGGTCGGTGTAACATTGATGATCCACGAAAGGATCATTAATGCGCCAACGAGCATCGAGGCATCTTCACGGGGCTTCCGATGAAGCATGATCGTCTTCCGCTCGAAGATACCTCGAATGGCAACGCTGGTACCAAAAATTAACGACCTGATAAAGCGTCGATAGAATGGCCGAGCAAGTCCGATCGTGCAATTACATGATTGATGAATAAACGTGGAATTTGTAAGAGATATTTTCGCACACCATACACTGTTCAATTCGTAGTGTCAAATTACATTCAATTTGAGTCATTTTTAACTATTTGTATAGGTCGCCATTACTCTTACTCAATATATCGTTAATTTAACTAAAACAATGTTAATTTAACTAAAATAATGGATGAGTTAAAATAATAAATTTTGATACACATGGTAGTTAAAAATAACAAAATGTTATTTAATTCAAGGTATTAGTTTAAATTTTATTTTTTAATATTTCAGACTTGGAGTCTTTGTAATATTTAACACATGGAGTAATTTAATATTTAACAATGTATTTCGGTTACATCCAAGATTTCAGTTCGCAGGACATTAACGGGTGTTCTTAACAAAATTACGATTAATGTTTAAAATAAATCAGTATGTTTTTTTTTTTTTTAAGCAGACGTTGATTACCTTTACAAAATCGTCAGATTGCACCGGTCACGAAATAACGCCGTTCAAGTGCCCGGCCGGGATAGATCGAGGCCGCAAGGATTTCCCAACGAGATCGACTGCAAAGACCGATTCACGAATCGCGGTAATCTTAAATCGATATCTCGGGGTGTTCGGTAGATTTACTGGGGAACTCGGGGCGCACATATAATCCGATCGTAACAGCCGATGGTTGATGCCGTGCCTCATCGTAACGAACGGTCGCCGCGCTACCGCTGCACTCTACGTAATACGTTTCAGATAAGCTAAGAACGCAGTAACTCTCGTGTCGTAATAATTTTAACAGACGTAGAAAAAAAGCCGCGCTGGATTCGAGTTTCTTAAGCGTTGCCGCCTAAGCGATCGGCGATGGCTGGGTCGAGGGCTGTTGAGGCACTCACGAACGAACAAAACGGACAATCGTAATTGAACCTGTTACTTGAATATTAGAACGCGCATTAAATCACACACATTATTTGTTCACGCGTGGGTAATTGTGCATAGAATCACGTTCAGTGAACTTAAAAAGCATTTAAATTAAATGAATTCTGGCGGGATCAGCATGAACGTATATCTTAGACCTTCAATGTTCCATATTCAACAAATACCTTTGTACGAAACGATAAATTATAAAGTTGTGATTTGTTTGCAAAAATGCGGACGTGTATGTATATTTTTCTATATCTTCTGAGAAACATTTATATAATTTTTTTTAGACCTATATGCCATGGATACGTTCGATTACGTTCGATTACGTTCGCGACGAGCATTAAACCGACTTCATCGACGTGCAATAAGCTTACCGGTCAGTTCGTACATTTCTTTAATGAGGTCAAATTGACATCGAAACGCGCGCGCCTTGCATTTTATTCGATGGAATATCGATTGCGGAGGAGCGACAGAGAAAGAAATAGAGGGGGAGAGCGCAGAGAGGCGCCTGGCTCGAAAAAAGGAACGCGACGACGGCACTTTCGGTCGCGAATAATTCAGACGGGGGAGTCGTTTAAACGTCCGGGCACGTCGCTCGACAGGTGTAGGCATCGATTAGCATAAGGTAACGATGCCAGCGAACACGTAAACACATCCCGGCCGAGCGATCGATGGATCACGATCGCGCCGATGTTTCCGGCGATCGTGATTAAAGTGGGTCTTTAGAGTGCTCGACGTAACTGATCGCTCGTTCGTCGAAAAAAGCGCTTCTTGAGGGACAAACGAACTCCGCGTATATTCCCGGACGGATCATCCTGGGTCCCTCCGCGACGGACTTCTTTCACCTGTGCGAGGGCCCCCGGATGACCTTGGCTGTGATTAACACTCAAGGCGAGCAGAAACACGTGGCTCGCACATACGTCGACCCGTCGAGCAGGTTCAACGTTTTCCTTTCTGAAGCCGATCGACGAATTTTGAGGAAATTCTGATCCTTCGCTTTTTACTTCGTACCTCGAGTTAAACAAACAGACATAGGATTCGAAAGCGAAACGAATAAGTTTTTCGTCTAGTCACGATTGACCGCGTGGCTATAAAAATCCATACGGATATGGAATCGGTTCTCTCGTGACAGATTCAGCCCTTGGTACCGTCCCTTGAACCGCAACCTCGAGCCAACCCACAGGTGATCATATTGAATTTATGCGCTGCTCAGTATAATGGCCTATTACTGGCGCGCATTGTAATGATCGAATCGACCAATGCTAATGGGGGATAGCGAGATTTTTTCTTTCAAAATTTTTTTTTTGCAAACGTGTAGCACCGTGCGAAACTGCGCGAAGCTTCGCTACCGAGTTACTGCTGGCCGCTGCTGGCCTCTACGCGTGTAGTCCACGGCAGGGCGATCCTTATAAGGGCTGTCACCGTGGTTGCCCGGATAGGATAATAAGATACTACCTCCTTGCTTCTGGATCCCGGACAACGGGCGGTGGCCGTCCCGATCGTGACCGTCCTGTCACGAGGCAACGCACACCCGTTGTTGTCCCGAGCCTAGCGTCTTCCTTTCGCCCGGGCCGGACTTCTCTATAGCGTGCTCGCGTGTGCGTATCCTTGATATTCCCCGACGCCCTCCTTAAATCGCGCTCGACGGCTAACCAAGAAAGATGGACCCCTCTCGAAACCTATGCCGCGGCTCTCGTTTGACAAATCGAAGATATGAGGGGGAGAAAACCGGACGTTCGCACACCGTTGCTGTGTAAACGCGCGGATTTATGTACCCCGATCACAGGATCATCTAAGGAATTACATCATTTCAATGCTGCGGAGACACTTGATACCCGGTATCTTAAGCTCGAGATATTTTGTTCTTTAGAACGTGCTAGTTATCGCCGTATCTAAGAGAGTCGCCAGATCTTTTTTAAGCGCGTTACAAATTGCATCGTTATGATAATTAATCAGGAGGTACCGCTCCTTGCGAGATAGTGGCATAGCCCCTGAGAAACTGATGAAGTTATTATGTACAGTAGAAAGTTCTCAGATACTTAATTGATGCTTCGGTTGTTGGCTCGCGTGTGATCGGCTATACTGACCGTAAAAAAGGTATGAAAAACTGGTTTCCGAGGAGAAATTAATATGTGCAAGTCAACCTTCTTCTTTTATAAAAGATAGGCAGCAATATATTCTCATTCGTGCTACGATGAAGAAAACACTTTTATCAAAAATTAATTTTTTAGAAGCAAGTTGCCGATGTGTGATAATATAAACAACTACGACAGAGTTGTCGCATGAAATACCACAACGTATATTGAATAAAAGAAATATTACGAATAAATTATAAACTTTACTTCAAATATAATAACCCAAAATAAACTAATTTTTTGGTAAATAAAATAAATTTCTATTAAAAAATTATACGAAAAATTTGGAAATTTTTAATTTATTCCTATACTTCGTTAATACACTTAATTTTAATACAGTTTCGTATCCTGAGTGTACGGCGAGTGCCTGTTCCGAGGCATACGTGACAAAGCACCGATAGTCCCGAGAGCGACCTAATCCCGCACGTTTACACACATATAGGCGAGCAAGCATCGAAGTTCACGAGGATCGAACGCACCGGGGGCCCCGCAGATCGTATCTGGCGAGCGAGTTTACGTAGAAATCCGCGTTCGGAGGAAAGCGAGCAGCCGAGTCGCTCCGGACCAACCTAACTTTACCGTTCTCCAGGAGTCAGACCTCTCGATTGCTAGTATCGCACTACGAATCGTCTCTCCTGGATCTTTGCCGCATACATTATCGCTTGGACCCACGGCGAAAGCTCGCCAGCAGGTCGAGGAAATAATGTTGGTTACAATTCTAGCGGAGACACTTCGACTTGGAAAAAAATCAATTTGACTACCAAATTATTTCTCCGCGTAACGTATGTCGAGAAATTTAAATTATCCATCGGAAATTAAATATTTTGAGAATGTTTTGTTGCAAATTGTTGCGAGATGTGAACGCACGAATTGCAATGATTAGATTAAATTTTCTTTATCAAAATATTAAGCGTTTTCTATTATTAAACGTTATCAGTTATCAGTGACTTATTAAGATCTTTAATTTATGTATATGTATGTTGCATCTATTGAGGATCTTTTGGAGGAAAGTATTACGTATCTGTGGCAATTTTTTGAAGATAAATTCTACAATTTTGTTAAAGATAGACGAGACACAAGTGCATCCGTTCTCGAACAACGATAATTCGATCTTTACTGCCATCCACGCGGTGACTCCAACAGCCGCATGCGTCACGCGCGAACCGCACTCGCACGCGCTCGAGGTTGCGGAGCGACGCTTATCCGAAACGATGACATTTATGGACCCGCACGGCGTTTGCATCGGAACGAGCTGATCGGTTCATAAAGCATCCCGGCCGGCCGCGATTCCCTGATAGCCACAAATCAACTCAACTGGATCGTTTGGGCCTAGTGTTTCGACGATCGGCGATGCTGCAGGGAGAGGCGTACCGTCAGAATACCTATGGGTCCAGCACGGTTACCGCACCAAGACGGACGCAAGGAGACCAAGGTGAAACGAGGAGAGGCGAACTCACACATATCCACGTCGGTGAGGAGACGGAATCGGTGGAAGCAACACCGTACCTTCGTCTTCTTCGTGGTCTCTCGCAATGGACGCGGTGTGATACACGTAACGCGACGCCCTTAAATCACTGCGGGTCCAAACCTTCTCTCTGCCCCCTGTCCTTCCTCCTCGCGCCCCACCCCCCCGCCCCGTCTTTCGGGGAAGGCTGGCTCGGAGTAAAAAAAGATGGATTTATAAGGGGCCGCGAGTGGCCTGGCGTTTCGAGGATTCTTCTCGTTTGCGATTCGGGGACGTATCGCCCTCGAACTGCGCCTTATGCCTCTCTCCTTGGGAGCGCCCTATCGATCCGAGGATTATGCGCGATCTCGGGTAAGAGCCTGAGAGCCAACTGCCGCGAAGTGTCAGACCGGTCGTTTTTAAAAGAAGACGCATGGATCGCAGATGCATCAGTCCTCTCCCCTTTAATTTATCAACATATGCGTCCGGGACTTATTTCTTGTACAAGTTATGTCTAAAATAGAATATTTATATCCACAGGAAAAGTGAAGTGTCAAATCAAAACTTATATGCTCGTATATAAGTTATGTCTATAAGCTTCTTATAAGAATTTCAATTTTTTATTTTAACTTGTTTTCTTGGTTGAATAAATTATTATATAAAACTTCGTTTAACTATAGATCGTTGCGTATATAGTGTTGATTTGACACACTTTTTTTTTCTGTGTATAAAAATTTAAACATGCGAAGGAGGGGGAACATTATTGACTTCGCAGCTAAAAATTACGTTTAGTGTAAATCATTCACACGATCTGACTGCGTTTAATAATCATTCCCGCCGGGGCGTGTGACGCAATTATTGCAGAATGCATTCCGCATGTTGCGTACGTGCCTGCACGGGTGCCCCGCAATCCTTATATGCGCGCCCTCGCTCCGAAGGAAGGGGCCCATATTGCGCGGTCTTGATATTTACGATTGAAACAAATCGAATATTATCAAGCATTCCGGGCCGACGATAAAGAATACAGAACGGACGCGGAGGCATTCGAGGCTCCCGGGGGAGACGCCATCGGGAAATCCTCCTTGGTGGCGTCTCGCGCGTTAACACCCCAAGTCATATTCGCGGCACGCCGTCATACATCGCGTCGTTGACGATTATTGGGTGACAACAAACATGTTATTACACACCCTCTAAAAATTTACGAGAATTATCGTTCGTCCCACGTCGGCGCACGCGAGGTGCACATATATATATTTCGAGACTGGGTGTTGTCGTGACGCAGGTCATTTCGTACGGAAATAAAGCGACGTATCATAAAAAAAAGAACGAAATAACTGAACGAAATAAATTATTGCACTCGAAATTTAATGCAAATTATTATAACATTTATTTGTTGCTTGAGTACTAATCTCCGCTGTGTATTGTTTCATTGACTTACCTTACGATTTTAATTCTGTCTCTTCTTCACTCCTCTTCTCTTTTTTTCTCAAGAAGCGCAACTAATAAATAAAATAAATCTTTTTACCGCATCAATCAAGAGCTATTAAACTAATTAAAATATCATCTCAAAGAAACGAAAAGTATTCAAAAGCACACGATATTCGGGATACTTATCGTCACACAGCCGAGATCGATAGGCAGCGTTTGCGAAATCGATTACCGTGATTTTCCGCGATCTGCGTAAGGTTCGCACGCACGACGTTCGTCGCGAGGTTCGTTCAACCGGCACTCGATAACTCACGATTAGCGTAACACGCTCGAAACAAGATATCGTCGCCGCACACGGGAGCGCGAAGCAAAAAGTCCGGCTGTTTCGGATGCGTGGACGCGCTCTTAAATCCTCGCGCGAACGACGCGAAGCGGCAAAACGAGCAGAGAGCCGAGAGAGAAAGCTTGAAGAGAAAGAGAGGGACGGACGTGCACGCACGGTGCGCACGCACGGATCCGTGGTTTTTTCAATCGGGTTTCGGCGTGTCCTTTAATTCGTCGGGGATAACGCCTCATCCCTCCCGCACGCTCACGCACTCAAGCACACGCGGCGCGTTGCACACGTTGCCGCGTTTGCATTCCCGGCGTAAGAGGCGAATTCGCGCTCGCTCGCGCACGCACGACAAGTAGACAGCAGGCATCGAATGTTTAATTCAAGATACGCGGGAGAGGGCCCGTTGCGTGAGAATGAGAGAGGAAACCGTGCGTATGTGAGCGCGGGAGAGAAAGAGTGAGAGGAAGGGAGAGGGGAAAAGGGAGAGACGGGTCGAGCGAGCGTAGGGTAGCAATTGATGGGACAGGGTGGCGCGTTTGTTGAGCTAATTACTGTAAGGCGAGGCGCTTACTCGCGCCGCTACATACAAACGGCATTAAAGGTGGTGGTCATCAATCCTCGGTAGGGCCCCTTCGCCCGCCCTGGCGAGTCGGTCCCTCTCCCCCTTCCCTTCTTGTCGCTCTGCTGCGGAGAACCTCTCTCCTTGCGTCCCTCATCTTGCGTCCTCTTAAGCCGCGACATTAAGGATGCAGCCGAATCATCGCGAGTCTCGATGTGATCCAATCGCTAACGCCGGCAAATGACCACTTCGACCCATAACTGCCGGATTATTTAAAATGGTATATAGCACCGTACCCCAATTTTTATGGATATTATACGACCGTAGAGATAAGCGCAATGCTCAAGGAACGCTTCGTTCAACGACGCGCCGTCCATCCTACCTGAATCCGATCGGCATCGAAAAAGAATCTTTTTATAATTAATTTGGCCGCGCGCGATAGGAACGATTCCGACAGTAATCATTACGTTTGCGCGGATCTGAATATCTCGCGTCATTTGATTCGATAAATGACTTTCGCAGGACATGCATAGCGCGCGTTTAATTAACCGGATTCTACGATGCCTGTGTAATTCCTTCTGAGGGGAGTAGGCATCGATATTTTTGACGCCGCGGTAATTAATATCGTCGCTTAATTGTATAAGCCGCAATAGGGAAGGATGCGCATTTATTTTACATTTGTTTAATGCCAAGATGGATTATTATTGGCGTTACAACCCGATGTGTACGTATAGCTATACAGGATACAAATGACGCAATATTAATTGGCCGAGATCCGCATTGGTCGAGTCTGTCGATTTCTATCCAGCTACATGCGCTAGATTGAACAAATTAATATCCCTCCGTCTCTAATTAACCGGTTTTCCTCCTTTAGTCAAAGTTCGAAGTCGCATTTGATTATCGCCTTATATCTCAGTGTCCTAAAGTAAACGTTCAGATGTAAACAAATTAAAAATGTAACGTACATATGTTGCACGTCTCGTTGGGAAAAATCAATAACAGAATCATTGAACAATTATGATTCATCTACCTTCCTAAACTCAAAATGCAACGATTATGTTCGATTGTTCTCTACGAACTTATCGAATTTCATGGATACTGAGGGGAGACAATTCGGGAGCGCTCCTTGCGTGTCCCGCGTTTCGGACCAGCGTATCATCAGCGGCGATTCATTGCGTGTCCGCCCCCCGATCTCCAAACGTCGGACGATAATTTCCGAAGTCCGTCTCGGAAGGACTTCATTAATCGCCGCGGAACGTCGGCGCTCCGGGGAGAACTCGAAAACTGGTGGCGTACATCATCAGCGGCCGGATACCTGGTGTGGGTGAGCCTGGTCCCGCACCGCGGGCGAGTGCGCCCGTGAGGGTGTCGCGCGTGTACCAGGTTCCAGGTGCCCCCGGGACCGGCGCGTCATCGGCCGCCGAGCGTCACAATATAAATAACAGCCCGGCTGATAATTAAGACGGCGCGGCGTTTCGGCGCGAGCCGACACCCGCTGTCTCCGACGCGACATCGGACTCGCGCGCGTGTAGACACGCGAGGTCGCGGGAGCGCAAGATATATCGCCCTGGACCCGCGACCACGACGGAATTCCAGCGGAATTCCCGCGAAAGGGAGGGGGCGAGGGGGTCAACGAGTATCGGTAAGAGTCTTTCGCTTTGTGCGTCTGCCTTCCCGCGTCTCGCACGGAAACGAAGCGACCAGGAGGTGGGAGGATCGAAGAAAATAAGAAAGACGCGCGGAAGAATCGCGCCATGTGCGAGAGGGTCTCCGCCGCGGTGGAAGGTATTGCGTGGATTCATCTGGATAAAACCGCGGCGCGATCAATCACTCGGTGATTAACTGCGCTACCTACGGAATCGAACTCGCCCGTAATTTATGGCGGTTTTTCTAGATAAGATATAAGGAACGTGTCGAGGTGCGTGACACAGGTGTTCATGTAGGAAGCGAGCTCGTTATTGAAATAACGCGCTCGTTGTACCCGTCGTGATATAAGCGACTTCCACGCGCGTATATATCTCAAACGCTTGACGAGATCGTAATGGAAGCGAGTCATTTAATTTGTTCGTGCAGATAAACATCACATCGGATCCGTCACCGAACAAGTCTTTTCCTAATTAAAAGAAATATTTATTACCATCCTTTGACTCGAGAATATTAATGTTGATAATTTTCAAATTAAAATCTCATCTTGCATAATAATTACGCATAACACTGCTTTATTTTTAATTCCACGGCATAAAATCTTCGATTCCTTAATCGCGCAACTTACTGCTTGGACTCTGTATTATTTAGTTCCTCTTTTTAGTTTTTAAGCCAAATATATTGTCAATATTAATGATCATGTTTCGAAGAAAACGTAATATCGTTTGACTTCATATGTCCTCCCGAAAAATTCAACGACGAAGAAGAAAAAAGAATTAATTTTTACGATCAGCTGGGACAAGGAGTTAACTATCGCGCGCGCGAGTGCACGAATGCTATTGTGAATGCGCCGGCTCCTATGCCATCGATATAACTTTCCAAGTGTAATTGAGGGAATAAAGTCCGCGAAATTTCGCGAGCCACGACGCTGGCGTGGATCGTAAAGAGGATGAGCATGTCCCGGCGTAACCTGAGGCTGCGAAGGGGCTGCAGTAACGCGACGAGGACACGTCGGGAAATGAAAACGAGGGGCGTCCCGGTGCCGGCGACGTTCTACCAACCCCACGGGGAGCCGGCACGTTATATCTTCATTAAGCAGTATACCTAACCGTCCTGTCGCGCGACTTCTTAGCACTTCGCAGCCCGCGCTAATTTCACGTTAACTTCTTCTTTCTACATATCGGTTTCTCCGCTCCCCGTGACGTCGCGTAAAGACATTGGAAGAACGAGCAGGCCGCGAATTGTCGTCTTTCTTCACGTTAACCACGATAACACGATATCTTTGTAACATTTTTTTTATTATGTAATTTTGTATTTAATTTTACCTTTTTCGATTATTATTACTTCTAAACAAGACAGTTTTTATCGAGATGTGTTTATACTTTCCGAGAAAATCTAGAATAAATTTAAGGGATTTTATTATATTAATGATTATTTAGTAATTTACTAAAAATTTACTAAGAATCTTTTTTTTTCAATCTTAAGATATAATTGTTATGTGTCTAACACATAGTCTTTTTTTTAACAAAAATGTGCAATTTAATCGATAACTTGTGTTTATTAAGCGCATACCTGTTAAACTATTTTTCTCGATTTCCGCATTGACAGAAAATATTTATCAAAAAATGTCCTGTAAAAAAAAGGCTAGATTCTTGTGTCCCTTCAATTTATAGGCTTAAATCTTTTCAGAGATAGGACCTCCTATGCAATCAAATGAAGTGTCACTCACTTCTGGTTTTCATTAAACCGGACAGCCTTAACAACCTCGATCCTTTCGGCAGTGGAGGAACCGCCAGCGCGAGAGCAGTCTCCTTAGAATTTAATCGCGACCCTTTGTCCGCCAAGTAACGCCCGCAAGTCTCAGGATCGTGTCGATATACCATTGGGTCCTCTCCGACGGGTGTTGCGGAGGAAATTCCAAGTCCCCGAATCGCCGTAAGATCGGGACGCATCGTTATGGGTCCGCGCGCTCCTGCGTGTCTCTCTCTCTCTCTCTCTCTCTCTCTCTCTTTCTCTCTCGTTCGCTCGCGGGCGGTATCAGGCCGGTCCAGAAGGAGGACGCGATCGTAAATATTCGGGCGCCAAATAATGCCGGTTCCGAGCGAGAGCAAGCGACCACGACTGCCGCTCGACCCGTAATGAAGGACATCCTCGTTAATTAGTCAATAAATTATCCTTCGCGCTCACGACGCCCGTGGTCGGTCCTCTCGCTCGCTCGCCGCCGCGCCACCCGTCTCCTCTCGTCTCGTCTCCGGGATTGCTCGAGAAGGTCGCATACTTTACGACACCTATCTCGCGCGACAGCGCGATGCATTTCTTACAATCAGCGGCACCCGAAAGACGGAAAATGCACATCTCGTAGGACGATCTACGAGGTGGTCCATCGCGTTGCTCGGATCGAGAGGCTTGTCGACGTTCGCGCGGGAATGCATCCTCTCTGATAGCGAGATGATGGTCGATCACGACGAAAATAGATCCTCGAAACGACCTCGCGCGAACCTGTTTCGACACAAGTGTCGAGATAGTCAGTTTGATGTTATAAAAAACACCTGATGTGGCAAGAATTAAATACGGAATGCAAGAACTGACATATTTACGCTTATATTGTTAGAGCTCCGCACAAAAGCCGACAATCGAGCTGACCATGTCGCTTCTTTAGAATCACACGCAACTTAGATCGTGCAATGCAATTATTTTCGAATTCTTGTGCTGACCACTGTAAATACATGTTCGCACCCTGGTAGAAGCACGTGCGTGCTGCGCCACGCAGGTGGACGACAGCGGGATCCTCCCGTAGTGTCCCGCACGGTATAATGTCGTGCACCTAGCATAAAGATCCGATCCTATATACGTGTTCGAGTTACATACCGTGCCACGTGACCGTACATCACTTTAACTTCCTGGCTCGGTACGATTCTGCCGGCTCACGCGGCCGCGAAGGACGGTGCTCATCCTTTCCGAGAAATCCCGGCGTGAAGAACCGAGCTGCAAGATGTGCCGATGAGAAGGTTCAAAAAAAAAAAAAACTCGGATATATTAACGTACCTCGAGTTACGATAATCATCGATGTTGAAATCACAGATTATTATTTGTGTGGTATGACGCGAGGGAATTAAGGAATTTTTACGTGAGTATCGCTATCTTTTTCTTTTATTATGAACAATAAAAAAATGGGATTTTTTTTTAAATAAGGAACGTATATGCAATCCTAAGGGAAGTTAAGAGATCGTTTAGATATATACGATTAATATACTTTATCGATTCAGTACATGGTTATATATATAAATCACTAATTTAATAAAATGATAAAAATTAAGTGAACATTTAGTTCTCTCACTTTTTTGACTAATTTGGTCTGAAAATGTTATTCGTATAATTGTTCGCATCATTTGGCGTGGGAAAGTCTTCAGCGTGAGCTTCCAGCAGATGAGCACGAAGTTCCTTGGCAAAATTCGTGCAGAACGGATCCGTTTCTTTTCCTTTCTTCTTCTTGCAAAAGTCACACTCGTAGATCGTCTTACCCGGATGCAGATTCGTCGATAGTATGTGCTTCCGGAGATTTTCCTGCGAACAAAGGAATTATCCTGACTTAAACAAAACGATTAATTAGACTAGTATTTCGTAACGAAGGCTGCTGACAATCGGTAAAAGTCCAGATGTTTTAACGGCAATGTAATAAATAGTCAATCAATAATCAATATCCCTGTATTCTAACAGCTTTTATTAAATTAATCGAGCACGTTTTACGAGCAAGTTGCTTAATCGTTTTACGCAACTCTTTGATTTCAATCGAATGAGTCTACCTGCCGTTCGGGCGTCGATATTAAAATTTCATTCGAGCTCGAAAATGACCTACGCGCGCGCACACACAAAGGGATCTTTTACCGCGATCGAGCAGCGATTGATCAGGTCTCACATCGACTCGAGTCTCGAATCGAGTACGCATTTTTGTGATACGTCTGGATACACCGTGAATATACTTCTCCGGTGGTGTGCAACCGGAGAAATCGGTTCGCCGCAAAACCGGACGCACACTATCATCGGCTACGCCGTTGGCGCGTTTAAAGGCGCTTTACCCTCTTCGGGCTAAGTAGTCGGCCGTAATCGTAAACATCTTCCTACCAGGCGTTTATACGAGCCGCTGATGGCAATGCGCGGCAACATCAAATTTAATTTCCCATAAGTAAATCTTTCCGCGGGCACTGCTCCGTGACGGGCGCGCAGATTAAGCCTCGTTCACACCGTGGTGGGCGGTCGCGCGGATCGGAGAAGCGGACATGCGCTGTCACGCAAATTCGGCGTGAAGCCGATTTCGTTAGGCCGATCGATTCCGATTGCCCGGAATTTAATTTTGCCGTAGGTATCGAGGAACCGCGCGCTACCGTAGGCCGCCCGAGATGGAAGGACGTACGGTGCGCATTTACGACCGTCGGAAGAGTGGATGGTGACTTTACGAGCCTAATAATTTTCGGGTATACTCGCAGAAGCAGTAAGAAGATGTTAGAGAAAGATGTTAGAAGCAAGAGGTTATTAGAAGAAATGTATTCTGTTCTTTAATATATTACCTAGCAGAAAGCCCGATAGTTAAGTATCTGACGTTCTAACATTTCTACACTACCATTAAAGCTAAAATTTATCGAGTGACAAACAATAAATAATTCTTTATTTTTATTCAAAAATAAATATTGCGTAACGAGAGGTAATCCTATATTTCTCTGAAACTTTTTGCAGTGTCTGATAACATCTGCACCTGCAAGCTATATTTCGTGAATATTTCAACCTTTTCGCATCATTTAAGTTGTCCGGATGTTAGTTATTTTTTGCAAAAGAAACGCGGCCAATTATGATGTAAATAATTATTCGATTGATATGCAAAAATCGCCGAGAACAGTGAAAACCGACTTCACTCTTGGCTACGCGAATAGAATCGTAAAATTATAGGGAAAGAGAAAGAAGCAAGGTGAGGAGACCTTAACCAAATCAACGCTTCATTGAAGGCTCATTCAATTCGTTCACCTTTTTCTTTCCTCTCTCGCTATTTTATGAATAAATAAAATGTAACTACGTATAATATTACGTTAATAATAAAACGGTAATATCCTATTAACTATTAGTCCGAGTCGCAAGATTGCGGAATGTTACATGGGCGCAAAAATATGTTTTACAAAGGCAAAAAGAAAATGCGTGAATGACGCAAAAATTATAAAAACTAATCATTATCATCATACTCATATGTGGCAAATTGTAATTAAACCGGTTCAAAGAAATTAAATTAATTAAACTGAAAAAAACAGGAATAATGAGTACGACCCAAAAGATTAAAACAGAAATAATGAGCTAATTAACGAAACAAAGATCAATATAAATATATCATGAATAAATGCAAATCATTCTTATCGCTTATAGCTTGGTCGAAACAAATTTCTTTACAAATCTTCACCATCAACTCTCACGAATAATAAAATTATTTTTTTAATTTTTATCATCAGATGCGACGCGTTATTTCATCTCAATATTCATGTTCCGCGGCTCGAAGTCTATCGTGATGAAGTAGAAAGCGACTTTTCGACAACTCTCGGCGACCGATGTGGGAAACAGGACGCAAGTTCCGGATTCGGTGTTAACCCGTGTCGGCTTGAGGAGAGTTACCACCCTCGACAAAAGTTTTCCAAGTACCGGCGGTAGCGAGCCGATGGCTACGAGGGGAGGGGCAGGGGGATGGTTTCGAGGCGAGGGCGGAAGCGTCGGTCGGCAAAAAGAGGCATCTAACCGTCTGAGGTAAATCATAGCGCGGAGGGAAGCGAGAAGGAAGAGAAAGGAAAACGGCGCGCGTAATCTCATCGACGCAGGGTGAGCCTTGCGCTCCTCTACGTGGAAGAGTTTCCTCGTTAAATCGTCCCGCACGCTTCTCGCACGTTCCTTCCTTATTAAAGTGCCGTGCAAACAGCTATCGCTCGGATACTACTTGCAGTCAGGATTTCCCGATCATCCCTCTCTCTCTTTCGACGGATTATTTTTTTCCGTCGTTGGTCGCGCGAATTATCGCTGCTTTGAAGTAGGTATAGTCGGACGACGTCTATATATATGTACTATTAGATCATATAATGATATTTTCGAAATGATATTATAATTATATAATTTATTCTATTCTCAATGAATCGAGGACAGAATAAATCTTAAACATTTTGCGCTCATTATACTTTGGCTTATATTTAAAACAATAATCGGTTTTCTTATAGACCGAATCGATATCTACATCTTTTTCTTTATGTAAGAAGATTAAATTTAATAATTAAAACTATAGAATATAATATTGCACGTGCTAGTAAAAGATACAATTAGCACAGCAAAAAAAACAACAATTGAATTGACTTAATAACTTTATCATGAAAGGACTATTGTTTAACACCCAAGCGAGAGTTATTTTTTATTCTTCAGTTTCTACTTCAAGGTACATCGTGTCCTCCGTCATTTTAGATTAAGGATGAAGAACAGCCGATCGGCGCGTTGCGCGAATGCGAATGAGAATCACTGAAATGAGTTTATGTCGCTATATCAAAGAGACACGGAGACCTCGTATGCGAGTCGCATCCCGACTCAAGCATCAAAGGGCATTAGCATACCGGCCGCGCGGTATGACTGGGCCGTGCGTGCGTGTGGGCATCCAGTGGGCACAATTAACTCGTTATCTTATCGCGCCTCGGCGGCGGCAGAGACGGCGGCGCGGTCCAAACGTTAAGGTTGTACTCTGCTTAATTTACGCCACGGAGTCCGGCACCGCCGGGATAAAAATTGGATCCCGCGTCGGGATTGCGGGGTGCGAGTCAACCGCTGCGCCGAGAGAGCCGCCACCGCCCGACGTGAAGGCGAGCCTGAAGACTTTGAACCCCGATGTGACGACCGTGTCGCGAGAACGCGTGTGCGTGTGCGTGCGGTAGGTCTCACGAATACAAACGCGCGCGCACGTAACGTACGAGCAAACGGACGGCGCTACTGGTTTTAGCCAGTACAGAGTATCGCGAATGTTTTGTGACCTTCATCTCTAGAATAACGCTCTGCTAAAAGATCCGATCTCGAATTAGGGTACAGAATCTAAGATAAAGCTCGCACCTCTCTGTTTGCGCAACGATTTAAAATTGTCTAAACTTGACTTACATCAATAATATGAAAAAGTAATTATAAAAATAGTTAATAACTTACCAGAGTGTTACTGGCATAAGGACAATGTCGACACTTGTACGGTTTGGCGCCTGTATGCAGTCTCACATGTCTCCGCAAATTCGAGCCGAGTTTCGTTTTAAAATTGCAGCCCTTGTAAGTGCACGAATGGATCTGAACCTTCTCAGTGCTCGCGGAATCCTCGTGCCGTATCCTATGTCTATGGAGAATTAATACAATCGTTTTAAAACGGGAGCAATGTCAGCGTTAATCGGTGATTGTAAAGTCCGCTAGTGAACATGGGCGATTTTCATGGAAGCGATCGCGTTGCGCATTCTTTCCCGTTAATTAGATCCTCTCGATGTTGAACCACTGACGCACGCAATTAAAGCATAATGATACTGATTTACGTATCCGATATGCACGATTATTGCCATTTAAATGAAAATTCTTATTGGAATCGGGCGGACGCGAAATTTATTGGGGCCAATCGAAGCGTTTTATGAAAGTCTGATTAACGCCCGAGCGCTAATACCGGTCAACGCGGCTATTAACGCCAGATAAACTTTCTACGCCGAGGTGAGGTCGATACCGAGTATCTAATCTCAGAAATATATCTGCCGGGGCATCATACCGGTGTCGCGCATAAAGTAGCCGTTACCGCGATAGCCGCGGAGAGGAGTAGGTACGAGTTTGTCATTGAGAGGAAAGCCAGCCGAGCAACAAGGAGGCAGAAGCGATACGTTCTGGAATGTCTTCGGTAGTAGAAATATTATCAACATCACACACGGTCAACCGATTTATAACAGTAAATCTGCCAGCCATACCTTAAAATCAACGATTGTAACTAACGACTAATTGAACTCATAACAGTGACAAATGGTCTATACGTATATCCTGTAGAGCGCGACATCGATTCCTTCAAGCATGTAGCGGATCTTTTTTTCGCGGTACGATAAAAGAAAGTAACGGAATGCCAGAATTGAAATTTGTGCATGAATACATTCGGGTTCGATTCTAGCACCAAAAGGTCACAAAAAACGGAAATGAAATTATTTATTTAAACGTATTGAAAATAACAAAATCGTCGTTAAATTTATTTATTAAGACTGACAACGCTTCGCAAATCTCGTGCGTCCTAGTATCTGAATCGAAAATATCTTTATATAACCGGGGCACGACAACGTGCTGAAGTGTATATTTTTTTCATTGTGAAAGAGGGGCACGAGATCACATCAAAAATGGATCCTCCACTCCGTTGCCTCTCCTTCTCCTCCTCCGTGCAAAGTTCATCGTCGTAGTCGCGGCCCGGTGATTATGAACGATGCGATATGCGTGCGCGATATTACGAGGGAGCCGTTGGCCGCGAGTACGTGTATATCAGGTTCGAGATGCGTGACACGTTTAATTAAAATCCCGCGTGATTTACTCCGCCGAGCTCACGCGGCAGGGAGGAACGGGGCGGGAAAGGGAGAAAAGAGAAACAGAGGGAGAGGAGAATGAACGAAGGGGGCGCAGGAGGGAGGAGGGGGCGATGCGAGTGGACGTACGCGGAAGAAGAGCGCGTCGGTGGAGGTGAGTCCGCGCGACACACTCTGCGGCTGCGTTGAGTTCGACTCACGTAGTAAGTACTCAATTCGCGATGAAATATCGCGGCGACCATCGGCCATGCGCGGACGATCATAACGGGTTGCCCGCACTTAACCGGCTGCCGCACGCAACTTCCGCTTTCGCGGTCCTCCACCTCGATCTTTCTCTCGCCGCCGCGCCATTCCTCCTCTTCGTTCGTCCTCTCGACCTCCTCTCTCTCCCCCCTCTACCCGCGACATTCGTATTTCTTCGAGAGCCGTCTAGTGGAGCGGGGAAAAAAGCGCGGTGTCAAATAAGGAGAAATTTATTAGGGGCGCTTCTCGCGCCACAATAGCTTTAATAAGGCTTAATTTAAATACGATCTCTTCCCCCCCCTCTCTCTCTCTCGATTTTACGCGAAATCATTACCAGGGAGGCACGATTGGTTTTACATGAACGTTGTATGATCGAATATCGATGAAGAGAAAAGGAGATTCCCGATTGATTAGAGGAGAACTTCTCCATTTTGATGAAAGCGATAAGTCTATTATGCTATCTTCAATTTTCAATTGGCAGATCGATTTATAAGACTCTCTTTTTGTATTGGATGAATCACGATGGTCACGATAATATTTTGTATTTTCAATAAAAGGACAACGCAATAATAAAAGAATAGATCCACGCATATTTTTTTGTACTAACGATCGATTTGCTGTTGTCTGCATCGGTTTTATTTAATGAGATTAAAGCGACGAAAAATACATATAAAAACCTATTATAAAACATTCATATCCATTCCAGTTTTATTCTGCATTTTACTTTTTTAAAAATATCTCCCCGTGTACGCGGCACGTATGACATAGTAAAGCTGAAGGATGATGGAAATACTTGGTGTCTGAATGAATCATTGAACCGCGAATTAATTCAGATATAGATCCCGTCGTCCCGGGCCTTAAAATAACCGGCGAATAAATAGGAGGTAGAGATAAAAGGCGGTACGAAAATTGCCGGCCGTATCGAGGCCATGCGCCGCGCGCATGGAGATGTAATCGGATTTTCGATAAATTACTCTTCAAATTATATCCTCCCCATTGTCTCTATCAATAATCCGCGAAGATTGATTCTTTCCACTATCCGCGTCCTCGCAATTACGTATGCGAGGCGGCGCGCGCGACGCGAGGTACTTGCGTCCTCGCAATTAATTCTCCGCTTCCTCGAAGGCATCGATCATACATACGCGAGCTGTGAGCCGCGCGATTAATGGCGCAAGGAATGCGTCGTTCTCGGCGGGGACCTCGATTAAAATTAATGTCAATAATATCGGCAGTCCGAGAAGTCGTGCCGCCAGCCCCCCGCGAGAGACGGGGGCCGGTGTGGATCGCACGCGAGCTGAATTGTTAAAAAGGACCCTCCCCCGCACATCCCGATGCCTCGCTTCACCTTCACTCCGTTTCAGTTGAGATCGCTAACGAGTTCAAGTATATATCGAGCGCTCGTAACATTTGGACGTAATAGTTGCACTGCTGACGTTGCGTTCGACACGTGGCGATGAGAATCCTACACGCGCGTGCAGTCGACATTTCTGCCACGAAGTTAATAGCTCATGACTTATCCAGAACTTCATAATTTCCTCATACTTGGCGATAATTTATATGAGATGCATTTTCCGGTTTTTTTACACTATCGAAACCTGTACCTTTCTGCGCGCATTTGAAATTTTTAATAACACGGTATAATCTGTCTGATACAATTTATTAAACTGCAGCGGATGCAATAAATTGTAACCCGTCTCGCTTACCTGCGCAACTGCGTCTTCGTTTTAGCAGCGTAGGAGCAATCAGAACAGGAATACTGTTTCTCAATGTTGTCATGGACCAACCTTCGATGCGTCTTCAGCTCGGTTGCGGTGCGAAGAATCGTTGGACAACCCGGAAGGCCGCATTTGTACTGCTTACCGGCGTGTCGCAGCATGTGTTGTCGAAGGGCATGCCTACAATAACATAACACACCCAAAAAAAAGTATTCTATTAACAGAGTGAAATTTCCTGTAATCCCATATTCTAAGCGGAAACTTTTACAGAAAGAGTATTCCTCTGTCAATAAGTGGACTATTCATCAAGAATCTATTACATATTATTCTAACGGGTTTCCTCTTGTATTAAGAGGAATATATGTTTACTTGGAGCTTGGGCTGTACGACGGGACGGGCGGCAGCGCGGGCTCGCGCGGCGAGAGTTTGGCTCGTGCCCGCTACGCGGCGCATCGCCAATATCCTTACTCGTAATTAAGATTCAACATCGACTTTTATATCTAGGGCAGCTCGGGAGGGTTTCTCCACTTTCTTCAGCGTTCGCCAGTCAGAGCGTGCTCACTAGCAGGGCTTCTGACATAACCCTTTTTGTTTACGAAGTGTTCTCCTCATCTGGGGCCTTCGTTTAAACAAATGTATTATAGAAAAAGCAAAATTCAAAAATTTGTTTGGTTTGTTAACAATAAAATATTGATATTAAGAATAACAAGATCGCGTACTATAGACTATAGATGCAAGATGAAATTCCTCTAATTGTAAAAATGCTTGTGCTTAGAATATTTTCCTCTTGATTTTAGAGGATTCCTCTTGAGGCCATAAACAAGAATAAAATCCGCTAAGATTTAGCGGATTCCGCTAAAATTAAAATTATTTTTTTTTGGGTGCATGTATTAAGTACTGCAGAAGATATTGTCTCATTTTCCAAATGTATTTAATTTTTACACTACAGCTTCAAGTCGCACTCAGAACGTATTCCTCGAATACAGTTCTCACTGTTTACTAAAAATTCCTATGTCGTACACCGCAAATAAAAAAGCGTAAGCACACAGCGACCAAAATGTGGTCACCAAATATTCGCTCTGAAATTAAACGACGATAGTTAAGGAATCTTGTGGGTATTTAAAAAAATCCTGAGAAACACGATTGGTACACTGTTAAATATAAAAGAATAAAATTTAATCCAATATCTTGAGTTAAATAACATTTTATTTCTAACTACCATGGGTGTCAAAATTAATTATTTTAACGCAAAACAGTATTATTATAACTCCATTTATTTAGTTAAATTAACGACATATTGAGTAAAAGCAGATGGCGACCTACAGAAATGGTTAAAAATGACTCAAATTGAGTATAATTTGACATTGCGAATTTAACAGTGTATTTTATCTCAGTCAACACATATATTTATACCCCTTACTATGCTTTAACGATAATTTTGCTAATGGGTCCACCAAGTGCACACGACGCATCCTGAAAACATGTCGCCGGAGATCCGCACGATTTTTGGAATACCTAAATACGAGCTAGTGCGGCGTGTCGCGAATAATGATTTTGCGGTGGCGAGAGAGAACGCCCATTCTCGTGCTTTCGTTAGATCCAACCCGTAATAAGACAGCACAATGGTCGCGCGTGTGCTCGGTACGGCGACCATCGGCCGGTTCGCACGCCGTACGATCCGATCGCAGCTGTTGCATCTTATATCAGCCCGTTGCCGCCGGCGGCAGAGCGGAGAGGAGCAAAGCTGAGCGGAGCGCACAGCGCGCATCGCACTTTAAATAGTTCCTGCCGAGAGGTGACGATCTATACGGTTAGTGAACTTGCCGTGCTGCGCTAAGTGAGTCAACAAGACGTATTGAGGCCGGATCTCTAGGTTCTGGTACACGTTTGCCGCGTGCCTCGTCCGCCGCGCGCGGAATTCCCCATCCTTTAACCGCAAGTGAGATACGAGTGCAATACGGCTGCTTTATAATTAGATAGAAACGAACATTCCGCTCCCCCCGTCGTTCGAGGGCAACTTGAATTAGCGGAAGCCGAGCCGGGCGCGCTCGTAAATGCGATAAACACGTGGCGGTACTTTTAATTAACGGCCGACTGGCCGATCGCGACGATACATGTGCGTCAATCTGCTCGACCGCTCGACACACTTTAACTCTAACGCGTGTTATTAATGCAAATTATCGCCGTGTACCATTTCGTGCAAATAAACTCAGAGAAAATTAACTTGTCGTTTTTTTGCAGAAAAAGATCTCACGTATACATTCCGACAAGGCCAGCAGCAGAGTGATTTTCTTCAATATATGGAAGTATTTAGAATTTGCTATTAATATAGCGTGATTTATAGTGATTTAGAAAATATCTTGAGGGAACTGCACCGTGACGTTACGTGCATTCCGCGAAGGGTCGAGCAAGAGAAAATACCGGACGAGGACCGACATGTCCTGTTGCGGAAACCTAATTCGTTCGTTATCGAAATCGGCAGCAAGTTTCCGAACGTAGAATACATAGCGATCCTTCCGTATGTAACCGATCTTCGGTAACCCTTCGTCGTACGTACACCTGTTGGCGGATCTCAGAGCTGGACGCAACCAGAAGGTTCTCGCGGTAGCAAAACGGAGGACATGAATTTTTTCGGGATGGCAGCTCGACGATATTGAAGAGAGCCCGAAGCTGCTCGAAGACCGAGAAATGAGAAGGGCTAAGAGAAAGAGAAGGAAAGTGACAAAGATAGAGAAGAAGGTAAGATGACCAAGGCGACCGGGGAGGAGAGAGGAAGACGAAGTCGTCGAAGGATCTGGGCCGTCCTAGGGGGATCCGGCCTATCCAATCGGCTACGCAAGTGTAACGCCGAGCTTTACAATGTCAGGGATATACACGCCCTCGCACGAGCCCGCGGACGCGTCCGCAGGCTCGCACCTGCGAGCCAGGTAGTCGCGCGAGCCGCGCCTGTCCTGGATTCGGGATTGCCCATGGTGCCGCACTGCGCGGGAAATGGGTTACCCGCTACCGCGTTCTCGCGTGTACTTATATGCGTTTCACTTGCGTGCGGACTGGAGGCAACAGGATAAAGATAAGGATCACGGAGGTGTGTGATCTTACTTTGTCATATCGGATTTCGGGTTTCTTCGGAAGATATCGCGCGCACGATCCAAGAATGCGCCTTGCACAGCTTCCGTTCGCCGTGAATGACGTATCGCTGCGTTTCTCGACGGTTTCTCCTCGTCGCGTTGAGTAATGGCCGAATCGAGCCGGATGTTTGATCGCGTCGTGCGTCGTTATAGCGGGATTTTGACACGAAAATGGCGAGGACGCGGAACACATGGTCATAATGTACGAGCAAAGAGATTTACAATTTGTTTCTTTCGTTTTGTCGAATCCATTTCGCAGCGGAGAGATAAACCAAGCCGCAGACGTAAGGACGGGAATTGTTTATGGAGTCACCGGTGACTCTCCAATGGTATTCAGCAGCGCAATAAAAATCAAGTAATAGAAGGATTAACGATTGACCGTGTATATATAATGTAGATACAGGTAAACAAATTTACGGCAAAGATGGGTGGATAAAATCTCACGTTGCCCGTGTGAAGATTCCTTAAAATATACTCTGCGGAAATATTAAATCCTTTCCAACGCTAAGCTGTTTGGCACCATAATGTTTGGGAGTTTATGTCCGATGGATTAAGCGTTTTCGGCTTCTTTGACTATAAGGATATATTTTGATTCTCCATTGCATCTCTTATCACGTACGATCCCAGTTTCTCTTTTATTCTTCGCGTTTTATCCGGTGACTGTGTTTATTATAACGATATTTCAATTGGCGGTATAAAATAAAATGTAAAAAAGTCGGAATCTCCAGCGTTAACAATTTATTAAGAGCATAAGATATACCAAATGTAAGATATTGCACAAAGATAATTTCTGAGTAAAAGTTCTGATTAAAAACCGTAAGGCAATGTAAAGTAGCGGATGGGAAATCAACGATTTCTCTTATACATATCAGATACATGTCTAATTAAATGCAAGTTTAAAATTGAATTTAATTGCGAATTCAAAAACCGCCAATTAGTATTTGTAGCACCCGGACTATCAAGCGAGAATGTTGATGTACGGCGCTCGTTTCGTACGGTTTCATTTCGTGCGGCGCTCGTAAGGAAGATACATAATTTAGTTAGCCATGGAAGCGGTCGCTCCTTGTTCACAGCGCATCATGTGCACCACGGAAATAATAAAATCCTCGTTACAATAAAATCAAAGAGATTACTCGGTACTCGCGGGCCGTTTCCTTGATAGAAATTAATGACAGGCGTGACTGCATCGGAGTTACCTACGCGGTGAATCGGTTCAAGGCCCGCTTCATGAACGTCGTAATTGCGGTGAATTATGACAGCCGTGCATATCCGAAGACAAGACTTTTCCGCCGGATTGAAGTCGGCGATAAAAGTGACAGCGACGCGTAAAGTCGTATTTTCTCACGTCGCGCCGTGGCGCCTTGAGAATTATTCTTCTCGCAGTATAACGTAAAGAAAAACGCGGAATTCTACTTGGTATATGAACGAAGTACGAGAAATTCATTTCTTGCTTAATCGATGCCTTGTAGCCCCGTAAGAAAGATGCTTTATTCTCGGTACTTAATGTTAGATAGGTATCCTTTTTAACAAAAAAAACGTACTTAGGATTTACTATCATTTGCATTCTTAATACAAGACGTAGTGTTAAAAATTTATGCAGCAATTAAATTGTTCAGTGATATTAACGTTTATGCAAAAGCTTCGCAAGCGCGATAATTGACCTTCATCGGTTGCGGTCAGTCCTACGCGAAAATCCAGATCTATCAAAAAACCCACGACCGCCATTCGTAAGGACCGATCTCGCTCGGTACCATCCAGCCTGTGAATTATGAGAAATCGTTGAGAAATCCTATGCGCGCGAAGCCTGGCGGGAGTGCGACTCCGCTGGAATTCTGATAGAACAATATTAATATCGGCGTCGGACGAGAGAGTGAAGAGGAGGAAAGGTATAGGAGAAGTGAGAGGAGAAAGAGGAGATGGATGCCACAGGTCTAACTCCGCGTTTTTCGGCCGGGAATGTCGCAGGCGTGACAAGAGGTCGTTAAGGGGAGCTTCTCAGTCGCTCGATTGGGCAAGCGGATGCGGTCACCGGGCGGATGATTTAGCGCGACGTCCGCCGTCATCTCGTGAAATACGTATACCGAACCGTCGCCGGCGGCGGTCTAGGGCCGACCGCCATCTGAAAGTCTAATTCGTGTCGCCGTGTGATCGCCGCGTTATATCCACGTCGGCGTAAACGGCCGCGCGCCGATGACGAGCGGGATCCCCGCTCGGGGAACCCGGGAGAAACTCGTCTTGCGGGAGGCGGCCGCGATTTCCGGACGGCCTCGCGAATCGCCCGCCTCCTCCTTCAGGGTCACGCGATCCCTTCGGAGGATCGAGCGCTGCGGCCGTTAACGGCCTGACGACTTTATAGCGCTCCGCGCGAGTTTTTAACGCTTTTTATTCCGCCCAGGTCCCGCGGCAGTAAAAGTGACGACGGGCGAAGCTAAGGTTTCACTTTACCTCGCGCGCCCGTTGATCGGCATTTGTAGCGAGCCAACACAACGTGTACAAGATCGTCCTCGTTGTCGTTCCCTGAAGTACGGGCTAATAGCTTTGACTGATTTATGGGGTAGGTATAGACGTCGAACAGCCGGATAAACAATACCTTGTAGGGCGACTTAATTTCCTTGTCAAATAAAAATATTACTTTCATCGCATATACCTTCAGTATCGAATAAAGCTTAGATTTTCATACACAAGCAGAACGTTAAAATTGCATAGTTGCCAACTGACTTCATTTAAATTCCATCGTTCATTAAATGTATTGCGTTACGGAATTAGTATTAGTTAGGCTAACGTTAATTAACAATATACCTACTTAAATTCCTCGATCAGGTCGGTATATTCATCTTATTTGTCAAAATCCGATTTTTCGCAACATCGGAACATCGCGCGTCATTCGCGAGGAATCCAACGAGCCGACGAGCTTCCTTTCCTAATTACACGAGTCGTGTAACCGGTTTATCATCTCATATCAGAAATTAGCTCGAGCAAATCTAATATATATACGTTCGTTGCAACCACTCGCCGAGGGCACGTAAGTAACTATGATGCCCAGTGCAAAAAACCGAGTAACATTTACGGTTTCGAATAAACGGCAATAATTTTACAATCTTCGTTCCGTCTACGTCGGTAATTCAGCTTTATGATCGCGGAACCTCATAAGGCGATTAAGATCTTCGCTCGACGGCATCCGCACGGTACCCTACACAAGGTCTACGCAGGGACGAACGATAACTTTTCAGAGCCTAAAGATAACTATTTTTTTGAGAATATTATTTTATGTTACTGTTAAGAGAAAGAGAGAGAGAAGTAAACGCTCTTAGAAATTTTTGATAAGATTGTTAATAAGAAGAAAGATAAGATTATTATCTTTTATTCTACGCAACGTATTAAATTAAAAAATCGTAAGTACTTTAACATCTTCATTGAGAAAAAATCAATTTCAAATAGACATAATTGACAGAATAAAGAATATTTGGGATATTATATGGTTTATAATATTTTATGCTTTAATTTTATAATAACATATATTTTGAAGCGTTTAATAAACAAATCCTTCTTTCTCCCAATAGCATCACGTTTTTTTGTTAAGTTTTGAAAGTTTTCAGCTTAATACTTCAGCTTAATACTCCAGTTTAATACAGATCCGCTCCCGTCTACGCGGCCCACGGCGATTTCCTCTTTAATTTCCAAAGCTAGACGTGACCGCGTTGTGCAACTAAACTTCAACTTCTTGCTTCAAAGTACACGATATTAGCATCATTGGATTCCTTCGGAAAATTATGAGCAACACATAAAATCGCGCCGCACCGATCGACGAGTCGCCAATCTGGAAATGTGTAATTACTAATTAAAAACGTTGATCACCGTGCGAGAGCATTTAACGGTTCCATCAGGTTAAGTCAGCGGGTCGGAGAGCATAAAAATCGCAACGTTCCTTTATTTAGCGGAGCTGCATGTTGTTGCTTCCGTCTTTAGTACGCGGTCAATAAATATAAATCTCATCGATAGTGGGTCTGATCAGTGCGGGACGAAAAGAAGTACGAAAATTGAGGCAACAGAGAGAAAAAGAGAGAGATAAAAAGTGCAGAGCTTAACCAAAGGGGAAAGAAACGCCGCGCGGCTCGTAATGCCGAAGCGAAAATTCGTGTAATTAAAATCAAGTAGCTAAGTATAGCAGAGGAGAGAGAGAGCCTTGCTAGATTGGCTCGCCTTCGGTCGGGACTGCCTCGACCGGGGCTGTATAGTAAACGCGGGCATATACTGCGCGAGGAAAGATACAGTCAGGCGGGATATAGTGACGTATAAGTTAATATAGCTCTCCCCGATCGCTCTGGGATGGGAATGGCAGAGAGCCGCGGCTCCGAAGCGATCGTGTACTACGCGCGCGGAGGAGGGAAGCGGATGGGAGCGAGCGAGCACGGGCATTAATTAAAAAGGTTGCGCATTAAAATGATTTGTTTTAATTGGCTGAACGCGCTGAGGTATTTATGGCCTCGCGGTCCTTCGCTCGGTCTGTCGGTCTGCGGCCTCTACACAACGACCGAGTCGACTTCTTCTTCTTCTCCTCTTCCTCCCTCAGTCCCCCCTTTTTCCTCACCCGTACCCTGGCAGCCCTTCCCCCCTCTCCACCCCCCCGTCCTTCTTTCCTTTCTGCCTCTCTTCTGCGTCTTCCCGGCCGCTAAGTCCGCGCCCTAGTCCCCTCCGCCCCTGACCTCTTCGATTATCTCGAAATCGGACGATCGTTCATCCGGACCGACGCGAGAGCTAAAAGGTGATTCTCTTCTTGGCGCGCGGAGAACCGAGGGCGATTCATAAATATCCGGCCACGACAAGTGGATCTTTATTACCGCGGATGATTTATGCATGACTTCGCCGTATTGTTCGACTTCGATTCGTGTGTCACTGACGTATCTTCGCGCTTAGACCGGGCCCCGCGCGCCGTCGCGCGTTTTTTTCCCCCCATGCTTCGCCTTCGGCCTCGTCCGTAATTCCGCCGGGTCGAGGTTTGCCCGAACGAAACTCAACTGACGAGGTATAAATCGAGAATCTTGCGAACGGACGAGGCTGATTAGTGTCCTGGAGAGGACACTTTTTTGTGATATATGTATGTCTCGGGCTATTATATTTTTGATCCCTCGACTTTCCATGAATGTCGGCTGATTGTAGTTCAGAGGGTAGATGACGTAATTGCAAGCTCTATCATCGTTGTTCTTTACCTTCATTTTTATAATTTTAACTTTTATAGCGAATCTTATTTAATCAAATTCCATTGCTCTTCCGGTGACATGATTAAATCGTTAAAAAACAAAATAAAAAGCTTATTTACTCGTTACTGTAAGCAAAAGAACAAAAATTATATGATTGATTCTCGTATGTAGGTATATATTCTATAAATAAGATAAATCAAAATATTCTGAAATGTTATTTAGGTTCTGGAATAAGTGTAAAAATATAGGTAGATAAAATAGTATGCACAAATGTGGGTTATCATCACCCAAAATTTAAAAAATATGATAATAAAAATTACAGAAAGTGATATAAAAAAATAGAAAGAGAGAGTCACGTGTACGCTCGCGGTCGTAATTCGCGCGCAACGTATTATAATCCCCCTTCGTGCACCCTCCGTAACGAGAAAGCCGAGAAAAAAAAGAACATCGATGGAATCTAATGAGCAAGGAGGTAGGATCCCGATGGCTCCACGTCGAGCTCGTACTTCGCCATGATCAAGATCAGCCCTCGACGAGAAGGGAGATACGTGAGATACGACAGAAGGGAACGCGGAGACGGCGGGGGAAAAGGGGGGAGATAGGGGGGGAGGGGAAAGATGACGGCGGAGGAGAGAGACAAATGCAGGTGCAACCTGTACCGGTGCAGGACGGACGTATGGACGTACGAGCGGACGAAGGTGGGATTGAGTTATGACAGCGTTTGCTCCAGGGGGCCGGCTCTGGACCCGGCGAAGCGGATATTCTTCTTATTCTTTATTTCTTCGTCTGCGCGGCCCCGCCGTAGGAACCGTCGGCCATGCATCACCTTCGGTTCACTCCGGTCCGGCCTCCTCTTCGGCATCGTTGCACGACCACACCGCCATCACGGCCCATCACGATCCCACCTCAGCCATCGTCCTGGCTGGAATCGTCGATTCCACCCACCTTAGCAGGTCGAGAGTGCTTGGCCAGCTCCAAGTATTTACGTTTCGTGCATCGTCCGTCTCGCCTTCTCTTCCTCCTCCTTCTCCCGGCCACCGCCTCCTCTCCCGTATCTTTTTCTTCTTCTTCTTGTTCCTCTTCTTCTCTTCGCCGTTGTCGTCCTTTATAGTCGAATCAAACGACCTGGACGACTCTCTTCGTTAATTGCATCTCAAGTGACGCTCCGAGAGGCCCTGAACTTTCGGCATCTCTTTCTTTCGAGACTCGGCGACAGCGCCGCGACAATGTTTCTTTCTGATGTCTCAAGACTTGAGAGATAAGGAAAAACTCTAAGTGTCAAATATAAAATTTCAAGAAAAGATTTCTTTCCTTCATAATATAAGCTTATTCGAACAAAGTGTAGAATATATATGCTATACGTTTCTTTTGTAGATCATAAATGTCAGCTATCGTATATATTACACGCAATAAATGATTTCAAAATATGGCACTCACAGCCTGTCTTTTATGTTAACTCTTTATTTACTTTTATTTATCTTTAATTACCTTTATTTCTTCTTTGCTTCAAGCTCTTTAAACTTGACCGTGAAATTTGAGATATATTTTTATAGTTTGCCACGAGCTGGTTTGGCTTTTTAAAAAATCGCTGATATCGAAATCTTGACTTCAACTTATTTTCTACTGAGAGTTTATTCAGCGTGCTGATTTCGTCATCATCGCTGCCATCGCAAAACCGGTTTAATCAATGATTCACGAGTGTTACTGAAATTGTATTTATATATATGTTCGTTTCACACGGTAAAATAAAACTGGAAGTGGTTCAGTCTGCTGTATGGATCACGCGATCAATTATCGGCCTCTGGAATTTATATAAACAGACAGATAAAAATCAAAGATTACATCGTTAACCTGTCTTAAGAACCGATCCAAATTTATTATCACATTCGATACCTAACAAAATATTTTTAAAATCAACGGGCACGATTGGATTTAACTAAATCTTTGTCATTTCGCAAGAATACGCTAGCCGTGATCGCAACTATCTGTAAAAATGTCTCAGGGAACTCCCCAGGTCGCGGAGAATTACGATAACGATCCTCTAATCGGGCGCAATCACAAATCACAATAAACTCGTGTCGTCCGTACCGCGCATGCTATTTCCCACGTGAAAGTAGGTTTCATTAGCGCACACGTGACCGCGCGTCGGAATAACTCGGAATTAACGCGGGTCTCCCAATCAAAGACGGCACCGGCCGGAAACAAACAAAACGGAACTTCGTTTCCCGGCGATACCCCGGGGGAGCGGTTGGTTAGCTGCCCAGGCATTGGCGCGCTGATGCTGAAAGTCGAGGCGAGAGAGTATCTTTCTCCCTTCCGCGCTTCCTTTCCCTCACCCTCTCTCCTTCTCTCCCCTCGGTCTCGCCGCGTCAGGAAGATTAGGGGGTTGCGCGGGTGGCCTAGCCAGTGTAGAAACGCAGGCGGGACGCGAAGGGGCGAAACGTAGGGGTGGTTAACGCTTCGCAGTCGGGGCTCAGAATAAACAACAATATTATAACGCGAGCTTAATTGCGCCAGAGGGCTCGGTAACGGGCGCATAAATCGGAGCAGCAAGCGCGCGCTCGCGCGCGCAACCACCCTCCGAACTACCCTTATCCTGTCTTTCTCTCTCTCTCTCTTTCTCGTTGTCCGTTGACGACTCTCTCTCTCTCCCTCCCTCTCTCTCTTTCCCTCCTTGTCCGCTGCCGTGTCCCTGGGACACGTAGCAGTCCTCCACAAACCGCCTCAGCGAAGTAGAGGATTCATTTACAATAAACATGTCCCCCGCTAATTTCGTCGGCGGAAAAGGAGGAATCTCCGGAACACAGAGGAACACCTTAAGTACGATATACGTTGACGTTTCCCGCCGCCCCGCACCGAAAGGAGGATCGCCTTCGTGAAAGCTGAATCCCGATCCAGCCCCCGCGATTCTCGTCCTCGAGGCTATCGATGACAGTTACCGATTTAATATATCTTGGCGGTTAATCCTTGTCCATATTTTTTGTTTTTGGCACTTTCAAGGTTCAGGTTGTATTTTTTTTATTTTTTCATTGTGTCACTTTGATAGAGTTTCATTTCTTTAAAATTCCCGTGACAAAATAAGAATGAAAAACATTTGTGGCAGAAATTTTAATAATTCTTCCGATAATCACACGAAGTATTGTAAGAGAAAAGTAAACATGATTATTTCTCAGCATAATTGTTCTTATAAATTCTTAATGTATTGCATAATGATACTTTTTTATCGTTTTATTCTTCAGCCTCTTCCTTTTGTAAAAAAAATAAACGTATATTAATAACGAAAATCTTACTACAAATACTTTCATAAAATTATTGAGTAAATAAAACATTAAAGTGTTTTATTTTGCATCTTTATACGTATATCCCTTGCATTTTATATATTTATAATACAATTTATTGTACATTAGCCCTTACAGCGTATGCTTATAAAGGAGTTTTCAACGGTAAACCGCGTTTCCCTACCATCCTCGTACACTATCCGCAAGTGCGGATTCCGCGACGAAATGTCGCAGCGCTGGCCGAAAAATTTGGACGCGCGAGGAAAGCCGGCGTTACGACGCTTGTGGCTTGGCGGCGTTTCAGCCGACCGTGGATAAATGTACGAACACGTACGAGAGAAGGAGGCTGAAGAGGAAAGGATAAAAAAAACGAGGAGAGCAGGAAACCTAGGGGAAAGCTGAAATGATACGAAGTGCACGCAAGCAGGCTCGCATTACTGTTTTCGGGAATCCCGATTATGCGCATAATTGTACCTCAACATTTATCACTCCAATTTAATCATGTCTGTAAAATGTAATCTAATAATGGCACATGTGGAAGATATAATTTAAATAAAAGTCTACAAGCAGACAGTTTTTCACAAACATATTTCTGAAATATATTTTGTGATATAAGTAAAAATTCTCGAAGACCAAAAACAATGTCAAATTAAGAATAAAACTGAATGACTGGTAAATCAGTCTCATGATGATAAGTGTGACGATAAATGTGATGATAATAATAATGTAAGATAATCGTACAGAAGAGATTTCAGCATTAATACCGGCATTATACGACAATGCTACTAATTATTTTCTATATTACACGAACACGCTCCTCAATTAACGTCGCTAGAACGTCGACCGGTAGAGAACGGCATTCTGAATTTATGTGCCGCCGCTATTTTATCCCACCATCCCGAAATATTTTCGATTGCGCGCTCTTTTTACGATTCCCCAGGAGCCTCCGTACCCATTGTGCCCAATGGATAATCCAGCGACGGAAAGAAAGATAAAGAGCTGGGTACAGCGATGCAGTTGGAGGATCGGGGAAGAAGGGAGGCGAACGAAGGGAGACGAAGAGAGAAAGAGATAAAGAAGAAGGGAGAGAAGGAGAAAGAGCAAAAGGGTGAAGGGAGGGAGTGTCGCACCAGTCGAGCAGAGAGAAGGGCCACGCTAGAAGGAAGAGAACGCGACGGAGAAAGGGTAGAGAGGGCGAAAAGAGAACAGGAGGCGGCGGAAGAGGCGCGGGAGAGAGGGGGAGAGGGAGAGGGATAGAGGGTGAGGGCTAGGACGGTTAGCGGCCGGCGCGGCTATATGTACGCGTCCTCGACCGCAGGCCTGTTTTATTTTATGAATCGCAATATTTCACGCGACAACTGGACTCGCGGGGCGCGGCCACCACTAAACTGTCTGCATACGGCCGTGTGCTTACCGCGTGTGCCACACACCGTATATACCCGGTATACGACGCACGCACCACCACCATCGGCCACCACCACCGCGCGTTGCATCGCGTCATGTCGCGTCGCGTCGCATCGCGACCGTCGCCGCCGCGTCGCCACCACATCGACTGCTCGACCAATGTAAAAGTCTGAAAGACGTTCGAAGAATCAGGATATCACTTTAGATCCAAACCTAATTCATATAAAATTCATCTAAAAACGTAGATAACAGTTGAATGATTGGCGCGAGACAAGTTTGTCATAAAGATATACAACAAATGTTATTTAAAATTATTTTTTTTTCGAGTATTTAACTTGATGTGAGAGAATCGGGGTAGAATTTGGAATATGTCCAAGGTCGGTTATTGGAGGATACATGCGCAAGTACACGTCGCGACGCACAGTGCATGGGTGCGTGAGCGAGAGACGGTCTGGTCGATGCATCTGAATGCGACGAATGCGGCGCAACAGCGTCTCATTGTTTCGGCGCGGCAAGAGAGAGAGACGCACGAAGATCTCTTCCCGCCTTTCTCTCCCTTTCCGCGCGAATTCTCGAGTAAGCCTCCCTTTTGCCGGAACGGTCGCGCACGAGCGGTCCTGTGGGATGCGTCGAGGTGTCTACGGGGTGATCCGTAAAGACGACACCGCGCTTCGTTAACGGCGCTCGACGAGTAACGCGGCAGCTAACGCAGTTGAGGCTGCAGTTTTAGATGACTGACATAAAGTTCTGTTTGTCGAATCGTAAAAAATATCTAAGTTAAATGATTATTAATATAATGCTTACATTGTCGATAAATTAAAAACCAATAGAATGTAACTGATCGTTGTAAAATTATTAAATGTAGTAAAGCCGGTTATAAAGTACAGAAATGAGTAATGTGTTATAATTACAACGATATCATAAAGATTAAAATTGAATCCTAATTATGAAAAATTACAGTCGGTTATACAAAAGACATTTTTTCTTGACTAAGAAATGATTGTTTTCTATTTCAAAAAAATCTGCGTAACCTAAAAGGAAGTGCAACCTGTTATACGCATAGATTCGCGTCCATAACGAATTTGCTACTTCGTCGAAGGGAAATATCGTACTCCGCCATCGTATTTTTTCGCCAGGGACGGTATCGGGGACCGTCGTCCAGCCAGAACGTCAACGAACGGCGGAGGTAACGCCAATCTCACCTAGTATGCCTATCTACGCCGATGTTTACTTGACCAGGTACGAAGGAGGTGGACGCGCC
This sequence comes from Temnothorax curvispinosus, assembly GCF_003070985.1. Classification (NCBI taxonomy): domain Eukaryota; kingdom Metazoa; phylum Arthropoda; class Insecta; order Hymenoptera; family Formicidae; genus Temnothorax; species Temnothorax curvispinosus. The sequence goes on from NW_020214308.1 coordinate 171,039, forward strand.
ATTACTGCTACGGGAGATAAAAGATACGCGCGCACCACGCCGCGGTCCATATATGTAAATACCTCTGGGGATCTCGCGTACACGTCGTGAGGCCGTGAGTTGGGGAAGAGAGGGTTGCCGGAGGTTGAACGGAGTCGAGAGGAGAGCGGAGGAGGGACAGGGGAAGATCCTGCGGGCCCTGTTGAACCGAGGGACGAGTGGCGAACGGGGAGGGGGGGGGCAAGGGTGGCGGGATACGGGGGTGGACGAAGGAGCGAAACGTACGGTCAGTAGCTCGCGTATGTAACATACTATCTTGAATATGCGCATACATCGCGAGCCGGCCGCGTATTCCGAGAATCGGTTAGGCGATCGGTTAGGCTGCGCGGGAGCTGCCTGTCTCTCCGCGCGTAATTACCTTCTTTCTTTCTTTCTTTCTGGATTCTCTCCCCCACGATTCGCCACCCGTAGCGCGACCATGGTACTCCTTTTCTGCCACCACCCCCCCTTTCCTCCTTCGTCCCGCGGGTACCGCGCGGACTCCGCCATCGTCACGTTTGCCCTGGCTCCTTTTATACCCCCCTCCCTCCCCATCGCTCTCCCTCTCGCGCTGCGTCGTCCTCGCATGCAGCAGCTACGCGAGCACGCGTCTTGTTCTACAGGTAACGAACCTGGCCCTCCCCGACAAGGAAGGGAATATCGCGTTATCGTCGAACCAGAAACGCCGAACGATCGATCGCGAGGCACCGGACGTTCCATCGCGAGTTAATTAGATTATTCGGGACAGTTGCGTCCGCGCAAATCAGCACGAAAATACGAATGAATAACAATTAAGTCGTTCGTGTTGAGATCGTTGAGCGTTAAAATGGAAACTTATTGTTACATCGAGAAAAAAGGTTTTAACTCACAGAAAGCTCAAGGAAAAATTCAGAATTAGACCCAACAATAAGACAATCGAAGATGCGATCGTAAATTACTGCAAAATACATGCATGAGAAAATTTTGTACAACTTTAATATTTTGTATTTCTGAACTGATGCGGCATCATTAATTTTCCCTGCTAGGCAACTTTCCGACAAGTTGCCGAACCAAACACTTTATCGATAACTCTGGCGCGTATTCTCGCTCAGTAGGATTGCCATTTTGTCTGTTTCTACCGCGAGATGGGATAAGTTTGATCGGCAGTGCATTAATAACTGTAGGCGAAAGAGGTGTGAAATGGCGAACTTTGTCTTTCAATTCCAAAATCGGATAAATCTTGTCTTTAAGTGCGATCGGTTTTGACGACTTTTGTATCTTAATAGATTTCTTTTAATTAAATTTCCTTTTTTTCATTGCTGTTCATTAGTAGATATTAGTTCTATTCTTTTTCTAGTCAGAATACTTGTCAATTACATTCAGCGTGTTTCTTTGTTACAGTTTCGTTTATTATTTTAATAAAAACTCAAGCGGTATATATGAAACTGTCTCTCGGGAGTATATTCCCTTCGAATCTTCTTGTTGCTCCTTTCCCACTTCTTGCTCCGAGAGGAAATAAATCGTGCAGTTAGTAGCTCGCACGTATGACATACTATCTTGAATATGCGCATACATCGTAAGATGCATGCGTATTCTAGGAATCGCTTAATGCGCGATCCGTCGCTGTGCAAGCTCGTCTTCTTATAATTGGTTTCTTCCTTTATTTTCTTCCCTCTCTAAACCTCCACTCGATTCATTACAATTCTTTTTTTCGTCCGCCGCATACCGCAGCGCTGACCTGACCGATATGGCTCGCGTGCTTTCAACCTTATACGCGTATATTTTTGCGCATTACGAAAAACCTTGTCTGCACGCGATAACATCTCGCTACGGGGCTTCAAATCGAAACACGCTTACAGAAAGCGCATCTCACAAAGTGTCTCACAAAGATATCGTAACTTTTTTATCCGATCGCGAAGTGAATCTAATGTTGCGACGTATTTCGAAGTATTAATTAAGAAGTATAAAAAATATATTTGTAAGAAATTTGTTTTATCCAAAAAAATACTTATCCATATTTTTGTTAATAACGTGATATAAAATACATTACTAGAACGAAGCACACCTCTGGTAGATCACAAGTCTTCTACTTTCTACCAGCTGTAGAAGGATCAAAATGAAAATGCGAAAAGCGAAAGAGATGTTACTGAAGTTTCTGATGAAATTCCCGCGTAGACGAGAATTAAGGTACATCTTAACGGTAAAGGTCAAGCCGCGAGACTTCCTAGTTGTCGCCTGTACAAGGTTTTTCCCTCGCGCTATCACACCGCGTTCCTCGTGGTCTCCCTTCACTACTACGGCGCGGTTATTCTTCCATGAACACGCCTCATCTTGGAGCTAACGAACGAGCTTGCCAACTGGCCCTCGCAGGAGATGACGCATATACTCCTTCCTGGTCGGCCCTTTTCTATTACAAGATGAAGTAAAAGCGACAAAAAGAGGTGGAGAGGGTGTTCTAATCAAGGTGGCTTGCTGGAACTTCTAACTCCTTTCGCTCGGAACGAGATGTCGAGTTCCAGGTACGTCGATCCCGCGTACCACGCTGCAGTAAGCTAAGCCCTGAGGAAGATTATAGGGTGTCTGCATAGAGATGGTCCGAGTTTGCCGCGGTAGTGATACCGAGAGCCTCTCGGTGGAGAGTGATTTTCGGGAGGGATAAGCCCGAGCAAGATCGTAAAATTTGTCGATTAAATAATTTGAAGACTCGTCGGAACTTTACAAAACTAGTTTCGACTTTCTTAAGGCGCTCCACATAATCATGGTCTCCGCGGAGAGACACTCAAACACGAATGTAAACCGCACAGATTATACACGAAAATTATGTCCTCCATGCATAAAATTATTTATATGGCGTTTTAATAGTAGTACAAGTATCTTTATTACACATTAGTAGTTAGAATAATTGATCTAGTTTATAATACGTTATTCGAAAAAATTTTCAAGTATCGCGATTCAATAATCCAGAAGTTGCCAATTTTCTTAAGTGCGACAAACACGGGATGATGCGGGAATCAGCGTCAATGAAGGGAGGAAGGAAGGAGGAGAGGAAAGGAAAAAGAGTACCAGCACGAACGATGGAGCGTGTCCCTGCTAAAGGGTGTCCCGAACGACGATGGTCAAACGTAATCCCTCGGAATGGTCGGAATCGCGGCATTAAGCGAAACCCTCGTGGTTCGTGGCCGCATGTCGAGACTTCTGGCCGGTCGTTCGGCTTCGGGGACGCCGGGTGTGAGAATAGGACGGTGGCTGGATGTTGAATAGGCGCCGTTACAGAAGGTAATGCGTGTACGGCGGAGGACCTCGAGGTGGCGGCGGAGGCGGAGGAAAGACACGGAGAGGAGAGAACCGAGGCGGCGGAGCCAAGGTGTTAACATTTGCTTTATAGCGGCCGCTCTACAGCCGGGCGATGGTTTAATACTTGTGTGTCATACGAGTGGCACACAAACACCACCATGAAGCGACCGCGGTGGCGCTCACCTGGCGCGCGTATTAAAGGGACACGGAGTATATATCCGCCGTAACGCGAACACGTTAAACACCGAAATGATCCGCGCTCCCCGACAGCCACGCACGTACGTTATTCGTCGACTATTGGCAGCGAGTCTGTGCGCGCCGTTGAAAAAAAAAATTATTATTTTTATATAATATATCGTTGACTTACAAGAATAGATCTACATTCAGACAGGCTCTTATAACAATTATTCATTAAAAATAACAAGCCATTAAGAATTTATTAATTTACTCTGGAAGAGAATTATTTTTTTGTAATAAAGTTTTCTCATACAAAGCTATATTACACGTATACGCATGCAATGGAAGAAAAGTGTATTTCTATGTACCACATGTTTCTCAATATGTTGTCAGAAACGACGTAATAAAATATTAAAGCTTATCGACCCGCTGATATCTGTGTATTTTAATTTTATGATATCTCGTGTTAACGCGCGTATAGACACCGCGCTCCCATATGTCGGCATTGCAGAAATATACGATGTGTACCACCGCTATATAATGGAGGTCCGTTAAATAGCGAAATGACCGGCGGGTTCATATACATTGCTATGAGATGTTAATACGACACCCGTTGTCGGGCCAACGAGCGCGCCCGTCTCTTCCTTCTAACCCGTTTGTTTTCTCTCTTTTCCGCTCGCAACGCCTCGCAGACTAGTCTCGCTTCTTTTCTCTCGCGTTTTCGATCTGCTCTGCCTGGCCTCCTCCGCGCGTTGGGCCACGCTCCTTCGTTTTATAGTTATGCAGCGAGGACACTTTTACTATGACCGCGTGAACATTTCGCGGTTCCGGCTCGCGGCGAGGGCTTTTATTGCCGGAGGGCGTTTTTACTCCCGAATACGCTATCCTTTATTTATTACGAAACGGTCACGCTGCGGGAAAAATAGCATATGACGCGTCGAGAATGGAGAGCACAAGTCGAAAAGTTGAGGCTAGCAATATTTTAGAGAGTAAATTTATTTCGGTCGTCAATTCAGATCGCTCTAAATCTAAACGATCTCGCTACGAAAAGATCGTTATTTTGCGTAAGATATATTTACTCGAATGTAAATTATTTTCCAGTTGCAAACATTTGAGATCAAAACGCGATTATGAATGCGAATGTAAATGAGCTCCTTTCCCTTTGCGAACGGTACGTGCTATTTATTACAACAGAATCATTATTATCGCAGTTCAATATGCGCAATACCCCATAGCAGATAGCATAAACAATTTCTCACACGGGACACGTGTCCAACTTATAATTTCTGTGCGGTGTTTGTTCCGCAATTATTACGGAATTTTTTAATATTATTTCAATATTTCTACGATATTTCTCTAATATCATTATTTTTTAACACGATTTGATATTAGCAATAATGAATTTCAAGAAAACTAATAAATTAAACTTTCGTTTCTAATAAATTAAACTTTCGTTTCGTCAAAAGTTTTGGAACGGAAGTTTTGGCACAAGTATGTCACTTATGCATCGTAACTTTAATAATAACAATAAACAGATTGAACTGTCACTTACTTTGTGTAGAAGCCTTCTTTGCAATGCGAACAGACGAAGCTCCGCCGACGACCAGTCTTGTCCAGAGATTTCGACGAAGTGCTGCATATCCTCTGGTGAATGATGAGATGCGATCTCCTGGAGAACGAGATCGAACACTTCACGCAGGGGAAGGGCTTCTCTCCGGTATGCTGCCTGATGTGATTCCGTAGCGATGTTTTCGGGAAAGCTTTCGCACAAGTCGGGCACTTATATTTCGGCAACAACTTGCTCGAACTGGACGCTCCTTTGTCCGTTTCTTGAACAGCACCGGCGTGCAGGGCCTCGTGAAAAATAAATTCGGCTTTGGAATCCGTCGAGAAGATGCAATCCTTGCATTTCCATTCCTTCACGCTTTCTGCCTCAGCCGCGTTCGATTTATCGTTCTTGAGACAATTACCCTCTCGCGTGTGCCTAGTGACGTCTTGTGACAGGGCGAAAAGCAGGCCGCATCGAGGACATCTGGTCAAAAAAATTACGAAAAATGCCATTGAAACTATATGCGAGATACCTAATATTATTATAAATTATAGAAAAGAATTGCAAAATACTTTAGATTTGTTAAAATACTTTAGATTGTTAAAGGAAAAATTAACGAACGCTTTAAAAATATCGTATAATTAGAGAAACGATAGTTCTTACTCTATTCTACAAATGAAAGAATTACGAAGACAACGTGTAACATCGCGCAACTGTTAAACAACGTTAAAAATTTGCCGCCGCAGAAAATAATAAATTACCTGTGGCAAATTTCCGGATGGCAAAGAAGGAGATGATTCTTATGCGCTGCGAGATTCGGCTGCTTCCGGTCGCAGTGAGGGCACTCCCGCACTGTCTCCAACAGACCTTCCTCACTCTTGCGTGCTTTTACAGCTTCCTTGTGACTAGAAGTTCGTCGGTGCAGAACCGCTTCTTGGGCGGTGGGGAAGTTCAACGAGCAGAAGGAGCAGAAGTACGGCGCCGGTTGTGCGTCCGCCACGACCTCGCCCTTTGCTTTGTCTTTGGCGACATGACTGGTCAGCTGGTGACGTTGAAGCGCGACTAGGGACCGGACGACTTGGGGGCATAGATCGCATTTGATACGTTGCTGATACACGTCCGACGCAGTGTAACTCGCGGTGTGACCGGTCTCTTTGGCGTGCAACCGCAACTGGAAGTTGTATCGGAATTGCCGATCGCAACTGCTGCAGGCTAACGTACGCTGACGACTAATTACCACCGGCACGGAGCCCTTCATCATCGATACTACGTCACGATGACTCGTACTCAGGAGGTGAGACTCCATTGTCGCATTGTCTTCGCACCAGAAATTGCACGGAGTGCATCGGCAACTACCGCCGATCTGAGAGGGAAAAGAGAGAAAAAGAAAAAATGACGTGTGGAGTCTCTTTGCGCGTGCAACCAAACGTCCGGGTGCACGAGTCAATTAAGCCCGCTTTATTCGTTTCTCATCTATTTAATGTTCGTTGGGTAATGACTCGTCGACAGGTGCAAGAATCGCACGCGTGATTGTGCATAATACGTGCATCGATGCAGACAAAAACGCGGATACGCCGATTCGAATCTTGACCCAAAAAATTCTTAGCGTCTGGCTTCTCGATGAACGAGCGGCCACTCACCTGTTCGACGGTCTTGGAGTGAAGATCAGAACGCCAATGAAGCAGGAACGTTTCCTCGGTGTTGCAGTAAAAACGACAAGGAGCGCATTGGAAGGGGCTCTGTCGTACCACGTTCGCTATGTGCTCCAGAAGGAAACGGCGTACACTCGGATTGCGAGGATTCACAAGGACACCTGACACACGGCAATGGTAATGGGAGAGCAAATGTTTACCCATTTGAGGCCTCCTCACGCGCGTGCGGCACATCTCGCAGAGAAGAATCTCCTTCTCTCTTCGACGCAGACCTTTCTTAACTTTCTTTTGCTCGGGCTCTTCTTTCGTCCTCTGATAACACAGCGTGACTTAACCGGACAGTTTGCATTAGAGATTTAGAAAAATTTTCGTCCGCGCCGTTAAGAGAACTGCTATTGTTATTTACATTTGAAATATGTTTCTGCTTTTATGTAATTCCTAGAGAGTTAATGTCGCGCGATATTTTTGAAACACGGTATATTATCTCATAAATAATCGGATAGAATTTAAATCTTTACGAGTTATAAATATATAAAGAGGCGCACAGGTTTAACTGATCTTTCTCTTCTAAGCGCAATTTTATCTGATATTTTCCCATCAATTTTAGAAATTCTTTTTAAAAGAAAGTGTTAGTGAAATAAAGATACCTATAATTGTAACTGTCGACTAGTTAATGCATAAGAATTATTTTTACCTGACAGGATAAAATTCATGTTATTTTCTATCTAATAGAAGAAGCAGTATATCTCTTAAATAAGCTAACAGAAAGTAAAAATATTGGGTTTGATGATGCGTTAACAGGTATTGAAGAGACCATTACCGTTGTAAGCGAAGTCTGCCTACGAGTGGACACTCTTCTGGATACTCTCGCGTGCGAATTTATTCCGCGTCGTAGATGGAGACCGCCGTCGAGCTCCTTAATGCTCCTCCTGGCGTGCAAATCAGAGAGCAGATGCCTGTTGTAGACCAATCGTGAGGCGAGCTTCCTGCCGCAAGGATTGCACCAATATCCCGACTCGATATCCGTTCGCGCACCCGGTACCCATTTCCCTCGCGTGTGTCCTGGCGGCGGTTGTCCGGATGTGTTCTTGCTTTCGTATTCCTCGACCTTCTGTAATGGTCAATGTCTCTTTGTCCAACAAATCGTCATCGCTCGCGCGAGAGGTCGCGTACACTCGTAGAATCAAATTGCATATCAAATTCATGATACACAGGATGATTCTCAAGACAAATCAAATTTACGTTAAAAATTCGCGCATTAACCTGATTTCATTCGCGTTATTTTTCCATTGTTTTATTTATAATATTCTCCTGAGGAAACTCATTATTCGTGTGCTACCTCTCGAAGCAAAAACGCTCATTTTCGAACTACAATTTATAATACAAAATTTCTCATGCTCTTGAAATAAATCTTTTTTTCTTACTTGCGATGTCTCCGTGGGTCGCCATTTGCCGCCGGTATATGTCGGTGGGGGATGTTCCTGATGATCGTCGTCCTCCTCATGCATATGCGGCATGTCCTGTGGCTGTGGCAAATCGTCAAGTCCGGGCTTCCACTTTCCACCGGTGTGATCTCGCGGTGGACGCTCCCGATTTTCGCCGTCATCCGAGTCTGAATAGGAATCCTCCTCCAATTCCTCCTCCAGTACGTCGTCCTCGGAGTCATCGTACTCCTCGAAGTCGACTCCATATCTCGCCAGCTCCTTGTTCGCGCTATTCCCCAAAGCAAGGTCGGCGAGAATACTATCGTCCAACCAACTCTGCTGATTCTCGTGCCTCTTTCGTTCGAGTGTGGTCTGCTTGAGAGACTGGATGCACAGATCCGGCGGTTCGTCCAGATCGCTGACGGCGGGTAACATGCTGTGAAGCTTATCCTTCGAGCCGGGCTCGTCACCATCCACCTGACCTTTCTGGTCCTTCTTTCTCTTGTCATCTTTCTTGAATTTCCGACTGTTATCCAGTAAAGTCGGCGCTCGCCGAGTGTTGCTCTGTAATTCCAGCGAACTGAAGAAAGCGTCCGCGTTAAGAATCTCGGGATAGGACACGGTCGTCGGCGTCGACGGTGGATCGTGAACAATCTCGATTTTAACGTTGGGCGATCGGCAGCCCGATCGACGATGCCGCACATAATTGTCGAGCCCGTGGATTGTCAAGTTACACTTGATGCAGAAATGGGTGTCATCGTCTTCTTCATAGCCCTCCATCGGTCGAGCTCAGATGAAACTGCGCTGAAATAACATCAGAAGTATTGCTTATTTTAATTTGAACAACTATTGTTTTCTTCCTTAAATATTATTATTGCAATCGACCTTGTGACGCGGCAGCACGGATTGGGCTTTGGAATACTGTTATGGCTGTGAATACGTTTATTATACAATTATCATATGAATTAAGTATTTTTATAACATATTTTTTCTAAATAATAATAATTAAGAACAAGAAATGCAAAGTTTGAAGAAAGACATACCTAAAAATTAACTCTAGCTTGCCACACTCCGATCCAGTGGACCGCTGAACGTTTTTCAGTTTTCTAGTTTTCACATATAATAACATAATTTTATAGTTTCTTATAATAAGTTTAGTTTAAATTCAAATCATTTTCTTGACCTAATATTATCATAAACATCTTATTTAAAGTCTGTATTATCAAATTCTACACAGTACAAGCTTAAAAATATTAATTAGAATACAAATGACAATATGACAAAGTCGAGCGGTCTCACGGATCGGAGTGTAGCGAATTAAAGACTCGAAAATAAGTGTGGCTAGCTAGGGTTAATAAAAAGTTGTATTTTAAATAATTGTTTTACTTTGTAATATGTTTCGTACATTTTACTTTTTAATTTTAGAAAAAATATATTATAAGTATTTTAAAAGTATATTACATGGTTTGAATTAGTTTCGGTTAAATTGTAAATCTTTATTTTATATAGAACCAAATAATACAGAAGAAAAAAAAATCTGTAAAAAAGGTGTTTTTCAGGTGTTATTTCATCTCGTTTCCTAATTTGACAGTAGGAATTCATTTGCTCGCGGTTTCGAGCGCGTGTACCTCCGCGAAGTAAATTCGAGAACCGTTTAGCCGTCATACCCTGATCACGCGTCACGCAACAACCGCGTCATGGACAGCTCGCTGAGGACAATCGCGTTAGCGAACCGCAGTGGGCAAATTGAAGGTCCGATATTCGCGCAGCAGAAGGGAAACAAGTTGACGCTTCGTGCGGGCCGGGGGCAGGAAGATCGGTCGATGCCGCTTGGCCGTTATTCGGACGACGACACTTCGCCTCCCAGTCCTGGCCGCCCCTCTGCATCCCCCGCCCGTTCTCCCTTTTCGCCGCGTCCCCCCTATTCCACCGTGCAGCCCGTGCGCGTCCTCCGCATCACCCCCGCCCTTGTTGCGCCCTTTCTGTTTCCCCTTTCCGAAGTCTGCAAACCGGCAGCGACCTCGTGGCTCTGTCTCTCGTCTTATTAAGCGGAGAAAACTAGCGAATGAAATTTCCATCCGGCTCCGAAACACGCTCGTCGGTGTCGTCTCGTTTCCTCCTCTCTCTCTCCTCCTCTCTTCCCTTTCGCGCTCTCCCTTTCTCCTTCTTTCTTTCTGTCGATCGACTAATATCCCGCATCCCGGTTTCGTCGTCGTTCGTAGTTTACCTTTGACGTGACCGAAATTCGATTTGCATATAGTCGAGAAGTTGCAAAAATGTTTCCGTTACAACGTAACCAACTTAGCGCCCGGGTTAACCGCCCTCGATCGGATGTTGAATATCACGCGTGGCCGCATAACAGAAGGGATCCGAACGAGCGGACTTCGTGGATTATTCCCCTGTTGCCGATATACCTTTAAAGAGTAAACTTCGGATCAAATTCCACGGAGAATTTTTTGCAATTCGTTTTCCCAATATCAGACTCTGTAACGGAAACTGTTGAAGCAAGACAATGTATTGTAATCTTATTATTTGCAGCAGCCATAATATTCGATAATTTTCCCGCAGATATTCCAAGATACCTCTTGACACTCTACATAAATTTAATACACCGTACATGACATTCTGAAACGTTCTACATTTGAAAGAATGCACTTGCGAATTTATGTATGACGTTTTTTCTCCAATAACAGTCTATCAATATCAAGAAACATCTCTTATGTAATTTGCTAATAAAACAACTCTTTAAAAATTTAAATTAATTTCTCAGAAAATTAGTTTTTTGAGCAATTAATTTAGAATATTCTTCCAATGACAAAAATCAAACCTAATTTATCAAAGATAGCCTTAAGAATAACAGCAAATATGTTGTATATTTGCAGTAATCACGGAATTAATGGATCGAGCTATTCTGATGTCAACTATAAGCAAAACTAACTTGATAAATCAACAGTAAACAGGCCTTAATAAGAGACGGATTAGATATCCCTCGAAACTCGAACGATTCCGCGCAAATCCGTCGTGTCACGTATGTAACACGTGTACGACATTAATAAGAAGGACGATTGGCCACGAGTATCGCGGATAAACCGGACGGTCAGATGCGCGCCGAGATTTACGAGTATTTGCCGAAAAAACAACGGCCGTTAATTGGGTGATGTCTGCGTGAAAGTGGCTGAAGCACCGATACGTCAATGTAATATCCATGGTCGAAGCACTTCCAGTGCTGCTCGTTGTCGCCGTTGATCGAGGATCGTCGATGACTAATCCCTAATTACCGATCGCGGTGCGGAAAAAGGATGCGCACCTGCTGCCAACGATGTAACGTGTAAACGCGAGATTGCCCCTCAAAACGATCTGATCGTGAAGAGAAAGACAAGGAAACGCGAGAAATAAATAATACTTAATAAAATTTAATTTGCCGCATAATTCGATACCGATTTATCGCAATAGCGTATTATTATAAATTTTACTGTGCCAGATTAATATGTTATATACACAAGTTTTTTCGCAGCTGCATTATTTTAATATTTATAATTTGCATCTCCCAAAACTTATATTTCTATATACAGATGGACATACGAAGGAGTAAAAATATAAAATAATTTTGTGTTATATGAATATCATAGACAGAGAGATACACATCCTAGAATTTTAATAGTATACTATAAAATTAAGAAGTGTCTTGTGCTGTAAAAAAACTAATTATTTTATAGAATAACATCTCTCTCTCTCTCTCTCTCTCTCTCTCTCTTTCATATATATATATATTTTAGCTGCAACTAACAATGATTCGCTAAAGTAAAATGGCCTACGCGATCATGGGGAACGGTATCTACTGCGCCTTCGATCATCATCACTAATCTGGCCAGAATGATCGAGGGTCCCGCACCCTCTCTCGCTCTTAATGTCTGCTATAATTAACAATAATCAGATCCCTCGGACACGAATGTGTCGGTTTCGTACAACCCCGTCACCGAAATCGAAGTCCGAATAGAGCGAGCGGAAGACGACGACGAAGACGACGGAGAGAAGGATCCTTGCGGGACTCGTCGAACGAAATTAGACGATCCCGATCTGAAGCCGTAAGCGACCACGGGCTCCATTCCCGTGGACTCTCTTAACCTCCTTTTCATCGCTCTCCTCCTCATCCCGGTTCGAGAACGATGAGATCCACCGAGTGATCGTATATGAAATCGACTGAATCTCCCTAACGTAATTCTGCTAGACTTGTTTGTATTTGCAAGAGAAACGGCGAACGTTCGGTTCTCTTTGTCTCCAATTACAAATTCGGCGAGCCATTTATTGTGCCGTTTCGATCTTTCGCCGTTAGGACTGGAGTTTGATCGGAATAATACGCGAGGGGATCGATCCTTTTCAATTTCTAACTTCGTCGCATAACGCTCCTCCTTCAATTTACATTCAATCATTGCACATACTCTGTCCAAAGAAATTTAATTCTAGGTTTTTTTTACGTAATAACAAATAATAAACTATTATTGCACTTTATATTCGTACATGAATTATTGTGCCGAATATTCGATATAATTTTATATGAAGTGACGACTCAATACATGTATAAAAAAATCTGTCTTTATTAATAATTTCTATAAGACTTGAGCATCCCACGTAAACGAAAGATGTATCGCAAATCTCTGAGTTTGTTTATAGCCGATACTGGGAAAGAAGCGGTCTCGGACAAAGGCCCGCGTTATCGGACGGACGGGTAGTGTCCGCGAAAGCTGGTTACGCCGCAAGTACCATTCAATGTTTCGTACACTCGCTAAGAAGTGGCGAGTACACCCTTTCGACTTCGGTCGTCCGAGGCATACCAACTAGGTACTAGGTGACCCTCCGTAGGGTCAACCGAGGACCCGGAAACTGTAGCAAGGTGAGCTCGCCGCATGCGAGCGTCCGGCTAGCGGGGGAGGGGGGGAAGGGAAGGGGCCTGCTTGCCTGAGAAGGGACATGGACCGGAGGTAGACGCAGGGGGATGCAAGGTCCGGGGAATATTGAGCCGCTCCGTTAATGTTTATAACGACGTTAGACGTTGGTGTCCCCGACGCGCGTGTATAGGTGCCACGGGATAGGTAGAGAGGTGGCTTCGGCCACCCTTCGCCGTAGCCACTGTCTCTTTTTCTCCCCAGGCCCACTGCTCTCGCTCTCCGGTACCGAGTCTCTCTTTCTCTCCTTTTCTCTCTCTCTCTCTCTCTCTCTCTGTCTTTCTCTTTCTCCTCCTCGCAACGGTGGCGGCGGCAGTGGCAGCGCCGGCAGCAGGACAGGAACTGACATAAGCGCGCGAGTGTGTATGTAGAGCACGTACTCGGGGGCTCTCCAGTTCGACGGAGTAGGTGGAGGGTGGGTGGTCGTGGGGACCCTGCGTCGGGGGCGGCGGGGGGAGGGGGCCGGGATGGCGGGTGAGTGGGTGGTTGAAGGTGGCGGAGGAGGAAGAGGAGAGGGTGGGCTGCATTCTAGCAATGGGATGAGGGAGCCTCTGTCTAATCGATGCCGCGGCGGTGCGCGCTCGCCCCGCTGGCTATTACGCACCTTAATGTCCTTTTCCCTCGACCCCCTGCCCCCTTCTCTTCTGCCGCCCGCCGGTTCCTCCCCTCCCCCCCGTCCGGCCAGCCACCCACTCGACGGCCCTCGCGTCGTCCTCCTCCACCTTCGACGCCGCGCCACCCGCCGCTATGCCGCCGTTGCCGTCGTCGGCGCTCCTTCTCGCTCCTTCACCCTTATTCCGCAGCTTCTCACGGCGGCCGCCGTCCTTCTCCCGCCCGCCGCTTTCCTTTCGTTCTCTCCGGCACCGAGAGAGAGGCGGCCATGACACGTGTCAATCTACCGCAGACGCCCGATCGATACCGACGGACCTCGGCTTCTCTTTCACTCTGTCTTTCTCTCTCTCTCTTTCTCGGCGCTCCTCCGCCTCTTCCTTCGCCGTACTGCCGACAACTGCCACCCCCCCGTCACCTTCCTCAACCAACTCCCCCTCCCCCTTTATCACCTCCACGGTAGCCGCCGCGCACCCTGCAACGAAGCTTCTATACGAATGCTGGCGCTGTATGCTAGGCTAGCACTCAACGTCTGACCTGCTGTCTCCATCGGGATCCTCTCTATCCGTACATCCAAGGAGCTTCGAATTCAGTCCAAATGTTTTCGAGTTTGACCAATCGGGACGAGATCTCGGTCGTCGAGATCTACGTCGCTTGGGATCTAAATGGGACGATGTGTTTTGTAGGTAGAGGGTATAAAAAGAGGTCTTCTCTTACGCGGAGGCATTTGCCCCTTTAAGGATATCCATTTAAAGACGTTCGATTCGAGGGACGTTCGGCAGCGGCAAGGAATGCGGCTTCCGCTGACAGATTTAATGTGGTTACCCGAAGAACACCAGATTCTAAGTTAAAAGGATGTTAGGCGGTCAGTAACTTCGCGGAACAAACTTCTTGCGTGGCCAGAACTTTCTCGTAAAGTGCACGATTATTCATAACGGCTGAAAGAAAAGAGCCGCACAAAATAAGTATTCTGAAATGCGTGCGTTTCCATTGAGAAAAAGATCGTTTCCATAGTAAGTTGTCAATTTTATTTCGTAGACGTGATTAAACGACACAAAATCAAAAACGTCAAAATAAGAACATTAACATTTTATATAATACATTATAAATCCGGCAGATAAACTTGTTATACAGAACGTTTCGATAAGCAGTGATGGGAATTTTTTTGCGCACCGTAAAAGAAGTCAAATTTCATGCGCACAATTTATTTTTTCTTAATTTATTTATTTGCTTGTAAAACAAAACTACATCTTAGAACGTTATTGCACACAAACACTTTACTATATTCTGAATATTATTTTGCTATATATACAAAAAATGGGATGTATTTACGAAAAAATATATTAATTTCGATAGTTATTTAAGTAAAAAAACCTTTCCCAGTTATATTGCTTCAAAGCAACAACACTACGTCAAGTTTCATAGATATGCGTGAGTTAAAAATAGCTACAGCTTTAATGGACAATTTAATGCCTGCAATCAATGTCACAAAGTAATAATGACTAGATTCTCCGTCCGCAACCCTCGTGAAAAAAATAGAACGCGCGATCTAGACCACCCTCGCAATTCAGAAACGATCTCTCGATCGAGTCGTAAAACTTTTATTTCTGCCTAACAAACGCGTATCGCTTATTTATAATAGTACAGACAGAAAAAGACTCAACTATTTCAACTATTTGAGAGAGAGAAAAAGAAAAAAAAGTCGGTGTGCATAATTTTTTAAAATATTGGTGTTTACGCATGCATACAATAAATACAATATCGTTGTTATAAGATATACAATTATAAATTTAAGAAAATTATTTTAAAAGACAGAAAAGAGTGAGGAATTTATTTAAATCCCAAGCATTAAATAGATAAGATTAAGCTTTATACGTGAAGCATATTGTAAGAAGTTGTTAAAGCCAGAAAAAAAGAAAAATTAATAAAGCAGTAATAAAATGTATTTCAGTGTTACTTTTACTACGTAAATTAATTCTTATATCTCATTTAAATGGCCACTTTAGTATCATAATTAAGCAGTGTGAAATTAATTTTTCTTTGATATCGAAGTGTTCCTTGCGCAAGTAGCAGGATTAATTGCGTTAAGAGAATGTCGACGTGCATGAACGAATTACAGCGCGATAACGTTCCTTACAAAAGTGGGGAGATAAATTAACGTCTTCCATCCACACCAACAGTCCGCTTGCGTTTCTGGTACTTTACACTCGCCAAGTTCACAATATTATCGCTCGTACCACTATGAAAAATTGTACCATGTCGCGTGTACGAGCCCGGATAGAGTCCGCGTTGCAACCGTAACTTTTTAACGCGGACAAAAATATGCCGGTGCTCAGACCAAAACGTAATGAAACATAAGAATAAAATATGCGAAATGATAAGTAATTACAAAAATCCAATTTCCTGCACAATTGACGCTCTTGACGCTTTTTTCATTCTATTCCAGATCATAGATTGTAGATAAATATTACTAAAAAATTGTTCATCATCTTGAAAAACTTAGCAAAACTACTATTGATCGAGAAGGATAAAAAATATTAGAAAAATCCTTGTTATGTTTTTTAAAGATAATACTTGTCTATTCTTGGAAATAAAGATAAAACATAATATCTTTGATTAAACAGTAATTAATTTTGGTTCCCACAAAATTGGAATAATACGTTAAGCAACCGTAGTAATGCACACTCGTACTATTAATTGTTTCTTTTAAGAGTTATGTCATTTTCTGATACTTTAATCATACACACTCTTCTCCGCGTGTAGTTATTTTGTAACAATTCAACTATTCAATATTGAATAAATATCATGGAAGGCAGTAATTCGAAATATAATATTTATCTCAATTTTTCATAAGTCGAGACAGTGTAAGTGTCTCGTATTAAACTTTGTAGTTCACCATTCTTCTGGGTTTGATATCAGCACCTATCAGAATATATATTAATTTCTAATTGCATTTCTAACGCACATGACCCGATGTAATTCATAGATTCTCGGATGCTTCGTATGTAGTTATCGTCAAAATCACGTGATAGACGAGCTCCATCAGCGATCTAAAAAAAAAATGCGCAACGAACGGACCGTGGGGGGTTCATCTGCGACTTCTCCATGTCGAAACATCGCGGCAATTATTTTCAAACAGGCCGCCTCCGGTCGGTCAATCTTCTCACCGGTATACCCGAAGGTATTCTAATCGCCGACTCAATCGCTCGCTCCGGCTATTTTTGAGACTACGCGAAGGTTACTTTGTTGGAAATGCGACCTTCCCATCTCGCTCTTGCCCCCCTTTCGTTCGAGCCCGACGAGAACCTTTCTATTCTACCTCGCCCTTCTCGCTTACCGACTTTCCTTTCGACGCTCGAGAAACGAGTGCGGGATAATTCATGGAGGTCTCGGGGAAAAGGAGGAATTCGGTGGAATAGAGAAGAAGATGGAGAGAAAGAAAAAAAAGAGAGGTGACGCTTTCTTCGCACGGTGCATCACATAGAAGAATAAGTCGTCCTCGTCCTTTACTCCCGTTGCCCAATTTTCGCTAGTCCGAAAATTGCTCTTCAGTAAGTGACACGATTCTAACGAATTTCCCCTGTCATCTCTCATTGACTCAATTGAGTTTGCGAAATAAATGGTACAAAATATGCGCATCTTTTTCTAGCAGGATGGAAAAAATAGAAGAGCCTAGTGTAAAAAAAAGTGAGAGGAGAGGAGGAAAGTAATAAAAAAATAAATGTAAACGCCTGTAACTCTCACACAGATGCAATTCGATTCGGTAACAAACGCGGGGTATTTAGCTGGCGGCAACCGACGTCTGTAAACTATTTCGTATACGCGATTTTTTCAGCCGAATTTATGGTCGCGAGAAGCGAAATGTCGATAGTAGATCTATTTTCAAGCGTGCCGTGTGCGTACGTCCGTCGTATGGTGTTATCCGCGATCCGCGCATAGACACAATCGCACACGCATATACGCATACAAACACGACCGCCCACGCAAAACGTCAGTTCTGCTATTCGATTCTTATTGCGCCGCTGTGTTTTAGGATTTTTCAAACAAATCAGAGGTATTTGTCGGACGTGCCAAATGTAAAAATTCCGTAGCGCTTGTATAAATATCGCAATAAGCGATGCAGACTCTGTTTGCGTATGTGCAATCTTATTCCCCGACTTTATTCCACATTCCTATATTGCTGCTATAAAATTTCTTATTCTTTATATATTAAATTAAATAAAAATTTTTTCACAATTATTGCATCTATGTCCCGCTTTTCTATTGCATTTATGTCTCTGAAAACGTTTCTAGTGTAGGGTAGACCATCGAAGGAAACAGTAAATTCATCCGACAATCCACAGAAGTCTCAAGCAAAGGATTACAAAAGCGCAAGATTAAATGATTGACAGAATAAGTCTCGTCAGTACATTGTAAAACCGAATGCTACTCCGTTTAGATGTCGCACCAGCGTTACATCGGGATTATCGATATCCCCTATCGTTATCTGACAGATTGACGGCTCGGGCTGACAGCAAGCACACGCTCGCACGCCCACGCGGATTTCGACGCGGGGATCAAGATCTAGGAAGATTGTCGCGATACTATAAGATCGGCGCTGCCGCCGCAGATACAGCTAGGGGACTTTATTTTACGAGGTGCACTTATTTCGGCCCCGCAGGGGGCTGGTGGCTGTACAAGTAGACACACGTACACAAGCGAGTGCACACATGAATCTACGCGCGACAGACTTGTACGCTGACCCACATTGTCATTGCGTAACGGGCCGTCTTTCGAAATATTCGCAAGTTTTAGTGCCTCCGGGTGCGTCTACCGACATCGGCGACGATCGTAAAAGGGACCCCCGCAGTCAACGGTAGGAGACGCAGACGCGTCTATTGCGTTGCACATATACACAAGATCGTTTTTCAGCCACTCGCAACGGCGTTGTATAAGCATGAAAAAAAGTTTACTGTCTCATCAACTGTCAGACAAAGATATCGTGTGTATATATGTATATATATATATGTTGGAAACTTATATTATATTTATATGTATATCTGTGGAAAAAGTATATTCCTTAGTCGCGAAAATTAGACTTTAAAATATTTCATTTTATTTATGTTTCTAAAAAATTATGCTCGTTTGTTTGTAGAGATTCCATACGAGCTGAGTCTTTGACATTAATGATTAATTCTGTTTTTAACGAGGCGGCGGCAATATTTTTAAGAGAAATAAAACGCATAATCGCGACATTAGCTGTTTTCCTCGGGGAACGCGGCCATATCGTTTTCCGACCCATACTGACCGTGTACAATGCTCTGAGTTGCACTGGTTGGATAAAGTTTACCGTTGGTAAGACGTCGGAAGAAATATTAGCCTGGACGGAACCTTTCGTATAGAGGAAAGTTATCGCGAAGTTATGAGAGCCGTCAAACATACAAGTTAATGATTTATTGAGGAATTTATTTCATGAATCTAAGGTGACTGCGAGATACGTACTTTCTTCGGCAAGCGGACGTTGTTGTCGGCATACCCGGCTAGCCTTTCACCTCTTTGAGCCAAATATCGCGAATGCGGTATCGCGAATGAATCTTACATCGCAACGCTCACACAAGAACAGGAATTCACGTTTGCTCGCGTATATTTTTACGGGCTCTTATAAGCTGGGCGCTGCTGTCGTCCATATTAAAAACCAAACTGAGAAGAATTCGTGCTTGTTTCAGATTTGTTAATAGTGTGACAAAGTTAGCAATATTAAAAATTAAAGATATTTGGTGAATTAAGTTAAAAGATACATATTACTAACATGACCAAAAATCGCAAGATAGCAGGTTTTTCTAAAAGATTTTGTTTTGCAATAAATTTAATTTGGATTTTAGGTATTAAAATATTTAAAAATATGCTGAACAATATTGATTTTATGTAATTGTCATTTAGCTTATTTATTAGTTGACACATTGGTCGCGTTGAGTTGCCGTTAAAAAATCCTCGTAAATAAACAAGCAAAAGTTTATTTTTATATTCATCCAATATATCTTGTATATTTATTATCTCTGACCACTGCTTCGTTTATTTCATAAATTTTTGCAAGTATTCGATCAAATTCAACATAAATGTATAGTATAGAAAAGAACCAACGAATTCAGGTTGTAGCCAAGTTATCCGACAACGTCATCTAAATAAATTTGAAACAGAGAAAAAGAACATTATAAAATTATTAACTAATATGAGTACGCAAATAATCCGTACGTTAATTTCATCATATAGGATATACTTCTCTTTTTCATTTATTCATATATTTCATTTATTAAATATAATTATATAGTTCAATAAGAAACACGTTAATTATAAATTTTCATGTACGTCATTAGTTATCTTTAATTCAGGGGTGGTTTAAATCATATGATGATATGATATAGTTCATATAACGCATAAATCCTAATAATTATGATTGTTAGGATTAGATAAAGATTATAAATGTCTAAAAATTATCCATATGTTATGTACAATTTCATTGCAAACAAAATATCTGTATTATACCTGTCCTCCCCGTCGACATATCCACCGACATATGCTCCGAAAAAAAAAAACTATCATAGCATTACGGAAAAATTGTTGCCTCCCTTTGGAACGCTTCTGTCTCCGTGGAAATGAGAGCCAGGCGCCATAATCATAAACCAAGGTACATCTGCATGCGCGCTAACGAAAAGCCCATAAGTACGGCTATACCCTCGCGAATCCAGCAGGAAGTGCGCCAGGAAACAAATAGGAGAGAAAAACAAGAACAAAGGGGAAAAAAGGAAAGAAAAACCTAGCGTCGTTAATATCCGATCCGCGGGCGAGCTCGCCGAAACGACAGACGACCGCCGGTAAATTGGGCGTTGGTGCACTTTTAATTGACAGGAATGTTTAGCGGTAATGAACGCGTGCCGGATGGAAGGAGCGAAGGATAAGCCGGGGAGCGTATGCCGACGGTAGCAGTAGTGTCGTCAACGACGACGACGACGACGACAAGAAAGAAACAGCCCAGCGCCAGGACCACGACTAGATAGAGACACGGAGGCAGAAGCATAAACATCCTCGGCCCTCGGTGGCGGCGGTGGCGGCGGCAGGGGTGCAGCGCGCACGTTCCGCACTGTGGGCGTCGCCGTTCGGTTCCTACCACGACGGTAAGGGTGTTCTATGACGCTATAGATCATGCGGGCTCCGCCTGGTGGGCGGAGACTGCCCGCCAGTTGGTACGGTTCACCCCGCAACACTGCCAATGTTGCCAGCGCCTCCACCGGTGCCCGCCAAAACGAGCCTCTCAAATCGAGATAGTACGAATCACCGGATTCTTTGAAAATAATATTTTCGAGGGATTTTTTCGGAGCTGAAGGGGATTCAGAAAAGCGGGACAACGAATCACTGATTGAAGGAAGCGATGAGAAAAAAGAAAGTAGTTCAGAAATGAAGAATGAATAAGATTCGTTCTTTCGTATAAGATGTTGAGAATGACTGCATCTCATTATTTCTTCGCAGTTTTTATACTGATGGATTTTTCAATAATTTATTGATGTGATATAACATTTACTGTGTTATATTTAAATTATTTATTGAATGATAGTCATGAATAAATTTGTTAACACATTATAATATGAAACTTTTGTAAATTATCTACACAATAACTAAAAATATTAGCATAAATCGCAGAAACTTAACTCCAAGGAAAATCGTGAAAGTCGAAAGCTACTGTACCATATCAGATACTATTTTTATTATATTTAAAGAAACAGAGAAAAGCAATAATTTTTGTAAATATTGAAAAATCTTTTAACAACGTTGCACGTTCGTTAATTATCTGCTAACTTTCGACATTGGCTAAGCAAACCCGATTTCGTCTAGCATTAAAAAAATTAATAAATGCAGCACGTTGCAGAGTACAAGCAGATATATCCTCTTCTTTTTAATAAAAAAGACGTTTACAGCAAAACTTTAAAACTGTTGATAATGCAACATTAAGCTTTAACTTATCACTATTTTTCAATGCTTTGCATTTAGTAAAAGAAGTAGTTTTTTAATTAATATCTAATTTTCTACTAAACACCTTCTAGCAATCTCCTAACTTCCAGCAATATTCAATTAAATTGATATCATATTTTTCTACATAATAAATGTATCTAAATATTGTGAAACATACATAAACATTGCTACTAATCAAGAAAGAAGCATTCGGCACGCCCAGAATCTCTAACGTAACAAACTTTGTATCTTTATACAGCTACTGTGCGTTTTGAGGTTAGATCTCGGAATATTCAGTAATACGGTCGATAGCGTTATCTCTCGATCTATCCACGAATTGCCCTTCTAATTCGCTAACAAACAATGGTGATCGAGTACTCACCTCGACCAGCAGGAGTCTGCTACACGGTTTTCCTCGTGAAAATCTCGAGAAACTCCTAGGTGTGGCTCCGCGTCGCCGTAGTACCGTAGTTCGTTGTGCAACAGCGCCCCGCGCGGCTGCAATCAGAACCATCACGGCTACAGCGACGTCCTCCCCCCCTCGTGCACCTCCCTCGTGGAGCGACATAGTCGGGGACCCCGCCTCCTTTTCTGACCTCCCCCGTGCGCGCGAGCGTACTTGTAATCCTATAGATCTGTCGACAGGCCTTCCCGATCCGGTTGGTTCCTTTTTTCATTCAGTACCTCGCACAGTCTCTGTCCGAAAATCCCGTGGCCCGGATGATAGCTCGCGAAAAAGCGGGGAACGCGATAAAAATTCGCGGCATTCCGCGACGGGGGACGCGTGGGTGCCACGTCGCGGCCACGTTGCAGCGGGCAGCGCATCCGCCAGCGTCTGGTGCATTCGCAGACGAGAGTGGCTGGCTCTTGCGCCGTCGCTGGCGTGGCGCGGGGGCCCCTCGCGTCGCGTCGCGCCACGTCGCGTCGGCTCGCGTTGCGTCGCGACGCGCGTGTATGGGTAAAGCCGAGAGGAACGACGGAGCACAAGACGCACGCCCCCTCCTCCCCCACGGGTTTCGCTCATTCACTCTGGTACACTTCGCCCGGCGGCGGTCCCTCCGCCGCGATCCCCTCCCCGCCCCTCGCGGCTTCGTCGGCCGCCTCGTTCGCGGGCCGCGGACGCGATCGCGGCCGCCGCGGCGGAGAGAAAGAATGAGGGCGACGGAAGGCGGGAAAGGAGAGGTCGAGCGGGCGCGCGAGTGTGAGGCCAGGCAAGGAAGAGCGGGTGAGCGAGGAAACGAGAACGGGCGTTGGAGGAGGGAAAGAGGACTACTACTACTCCTGGGGTTCCCCCCCACCACACGGCCTGCCGCCGCGACGCCAGTCCGTAGTCAGTCAGCGCTGGACCGCCGCCCGCTCGATTTCGCGATCCACGAACGACGGTAGCCACCACCTCCACCTCCTCCCCGCTTCTTTTCCGTCTACCGCGTTCCGGATCTTTCGCTCTTTCTCTCTCTCTCTCTCCCTCTCTCTTTTTCTCTTTCTTTATCTCTCTCTCCCGCGCGTATCTTTCTTCTCTTTTCGTCCGTCCGGTCTTTGCTGCCGCGTTTATATCCTCTTTATCTATTTACACGTGTTCTTTCTCGCTTGTTTCGTAGTTAATGTAGTTATCTGTCCGATTATCTCTTTCTTTCTACCTTTTTCTATCTTTGTCTTTCATTGTTTCGATACATACGCGGAGCATCGTGCGCGCGTCGCGAGTGGATGCGAGCGCGTCGTCGTGGAGAGATTATCGCATGATTATCGAGATTCCTTCTCTCCCCCTCTTCCCTTCTTCGATCTATCCGTGAGACATCTCTTGGCGCGATCCCGATAGCGGTCGTTGGCAACGAGCATCGCGTGAACCGGTGTGAAACGCGGCGACCGATCGGGAAAGTGACGAGTGAGACTGATGATTGCTTGCAGAGAAAAGTGGTGAACCAGGGGGTTGGTGCACGAGTACGGAGTAAATCGGCCCAGTACCGCGAGATCGGAAATTGCCCGCGAATATCAGTGCGATAACACCGGCGGAGAATGCAGTGACGATAGCCCAATAGCAATCAATTCAACCGCCGATACGTCGACGCGAGTCATCAATGCGAGTACAGATGATTTCGCAGGGGTGAGAAAGAAAGAGAGAAGAAAACATCCCAGGAACTTCGCGGTTTCCGGTCGCGCTCCGAAATCCGACGAGTGTATTGTCGCTCTGTCTCGCGATCGGTTACGTGTGAACATACCTTACGTAAGGTGCACAGGTGCCGCGAGCCTCCTCCTCATAGAATGACAGCGATCGCGAGGATCGCGTCACTGACGACGAGCGGGTCGTCGGCGATCACGATGAGGTAGTGGTCGTCGGGACACGTGTCGGTTAGGGGTGACCGCAAGTGTATTGAACGGAGGAGGAAGAGGCAAGACTTATCCCAACGGGTTATCTCGGGGTAAGATACTCGAAGGATATTTTCTCTCGGTGCTCCCGACCTCGCTTCGACTTCTTGGGGACCAACCGATCGCAGTCGCAGGCGACGAGAACCTGGAGGCCGCACGGATAATCGAGCACTCCCGAAGGACGCAGATGCCCCGAAGGAAACAGCACGCACCGCAACGCATGAAATGTGAGTCAAGACAGAGCCAAGACTCGAGCCAAGATTTAACCGGCGACGGTGGAAACGAGGTTCGCCGATCGACCCCGATCGGGGAGCGATGAGACAAGATGCACAGTTTTTGAATTTTCCAAATCGAACGGGAAACAATAAATTTCGGCGTTAATCGTCGTTGATTTTTACAAATTGAAATACTCGCCAATCACCTGAATTCTCGTCTAGACTCGATTTTCGCCAAGTTTTCCTCGCGCGAGAAAGATAACGCGGAGCAATTCACGTGTGACAAAGTTCGATCGAAAAGCCGGCGTTCCACCGTCGCTGATTCGTCGAGCGAACTCGCGGAGCCACGTGGAATACCACGTGGAATGCGGCGTGATTTCGGAAGTAATCGCGGGAAATTCCACGCGCGGGATTGTCCGCGTTTATTTTCTCCCGACGTGATTAATTATTTTCTCCGTGCCGCGCTGACGAGAACGTTCGACGCGTACGAAAATTCAAGCGAAGTGTGCGAGACGGCGGGGGGCACGATTGAATTGTTATCCGATGATCGTCATCGTGCACCGAGCGCCGTCACGTCACGGGATAAAATTCTCGACGCGTTATAGCCAGCGATTTACTGCAATTCTGTGTTTATGGATTAATTAAAAACGAAGAAAACGTCTAGGCGATCGTAAGGGAACTTCCATAAAGTCGTAGAATGTCTTTTACTACCAGTTTAGCGTTCTCGCTGCCGGAGTTCCTAAGTTACGCCGCTGTCGTGTGCACAGTGGATATTATCGTACGGGGAACTTTTAACGTGAGGATTAAAGAAATAGAAAATGTCTGTTTTTCGTTGAACCGAAGAGATGCACGTTCTGTTATTGCGCATTCAACGCGGTAACCTTCAGGCATCTCGACATAGTTTATTGAAGCACAGTTTACTTCTGACAATGAAATATTTTTTTCCGTTAAAATTTCCTTGAATTTTACCGAAATATATCGATCGTTTTCAGCGGTAAGTTAACAATCGAATGGCGCACTATTTTGTTGTAAACAGACGTCGCCCGTGTAGCGTCGATTGCTTGAGTAATTTTAGTACGTAGGAGGCGAAACGTGACGCATAAAATACATAAGTTAGTGAGGTCAGGTTTTTTAGGATACTTTAAAAAAATTGAGTTTATCGACGATTCAAAGATTATTTGGGAAACTCTTTCATATTACGAATGTTATGTACGACAATAAAATGTACAATTTCAGGACAATAAATATTCTAAGTATATACTAAGTGTTTAACGATCAATATAGCAATCATATATCATTCTGATATTAAATATTTAAATTTTTCACGGAGAGATAGATGGAGAGAGAGAGAGAGATAGTGTGTGTGTGTGTTGTATTTTGAGGAAATGTATTTTAAAATTATATTCTAAGTCTTATTAACTTTTAATAGGACTTATAAGTGATAAAGTGTTTTAAACTGTTATTCTATTAAAAAATTACTAGCCAAACATGCTTTTATCTCTATTACATTTACTATATTTTAACTATATTTCTTGATTTTTGCATATCGCTTACACAACTATAATTTTTAATATTACTCTTTACCAAGATAATTAAATATATTGAATTTTCTGTGTGCATTTGATCGATTATGCAATCACGTCTGTTAAAAGGTTGAAAAAGTTACGAAACACATATTAAAAGAAAAATAAAAGTTACATAAGAAGTTTTATACGAGTGTAATTTCTCTTGAAAGATAATTTAGTATCATTAATATGTAGGGGATATAAGATATAAAATATACATTTTCCACAGCATGGAGTGTACCAAATAATTTATAATACTATGTATTCTTTACCTTTGTCCCTATAAAAGTATTAAAAAAATACTTCTCTTAATAAAATTGTAGAACATCGGAGCATGCTAGTTTCGTGTTGACATCATCTTTTGAAAAAAATATCACGTGTGAGATGTTTGCGATAATTCGAATTACATCTCGAATTACATATATCAGAACATCTGATTAATCTTTTCTTTTTAAATTACTATATCTTACAGTTAATATACGCATGTGTATAAATTGCACTTTGATGGTCCTTTTAAAAGTTAAAGTGAATGAAAGATCACGCGTAAAAGTTGAGAAAGTTTCGGTGTATTAGGGCGCTTAGCAAATTTCTATTGCCGGAGAAGTTGAAATTTATCTATCCTCACCTCCGTTGAGTAAGGTCGAAGACGGGCCGAAGGCGTGCAGCACGCCATTTCGTTGAATCTCCCGACAGATGGGCAGAGCGGCGGCGAAGCCCGGCGCGGCGCGGTTCAGGCCGAGGCGATTTGTGCGTTTGAGGCCGTGACGCGCGCCATGCTGCCTTTCCCACGTGGGGAGTCATGAGGCGTAAACAAACTCGCCCCCGGTGGCGGAGGGACGCCATCTTGGTGAAGTTCTGTCCGGAAACATTTACAATTCACTCAACTTACCTTACCGAAACTCGGCCAAGCGCCGATAAATCTCGTGCGCGGGCGCGAAGCGGCGCGGCGCGGCGCGGCGCGCATATCCCGCGACGCGACGCCGGGGCTGCGTACCATAAATTCGCGGCAGTCCGCGGAGTTTCACTGACGTGTATGTTACGGGTTTTTCGCCAGCTCCGACACACCTTCGACAGCTCTACCGCGAACCAAAGCGATTCCCAATCCCCCGATGACTTTCTTCCCTATAACATGCATAAACGTTTCGATTAGTTACCCGGAAATTGCTTTCAGCGAAAATCTATCATTCACTTAATTATACAGAAAATTTAGCGTGCGACTCAAATAGAAAGAATAATTTATTCCAATTTTTATTATATTTATAATTTTCCTGTAATTAGAAAATTTTTCTAGTAAGCTTGTTAATGCATCATATTGACAACGCGATTCTAATATTATAAACAAAAAATAAAATTATTTAAATCATTCCAATGTAATAAATCAGATTTTTGTGTTGATATGAAAAGTTATGCGTTAATGGGACTTAGAATATTTATGAAGAGAAAAAGAGAGAGTATACGCAAAAAATAAATATTTAAATTCCATATCTGTTTTAGTTACAACTCCTAAATCCTGTATCTCTTTTCTGTTAATTATTACAACAAAACGCGATATATTTTTTTTCAAAACTGGACAAACTTTCCCGGTTATTTAATACTTACTTTCCTACTAATTTACGCAATTGCAACAAAGATGCACTTCTACGAGCCAATGTATTTTTTAAATTCTGATAAGTGCCAATCAAAATTTATCTAAGCCGGAAACGAATGTGAAAATTTTTAACCATGCGAAACGATAAAGCCGTCAGCGAAAGTAGACGCGTACAGGTTAAAAAAATAACAAAATATAGCCCGGCGAGCTATGAAGCGGCTAATTTCTCCATTTAATTTACGACGTTCCGGTGAAAGGATCTGTAAAATACGTTGATCCTACGAATCGATCTGCCGGGTATCGATCGCGCGATCACGCTGTGCTCTCGATAGGCCCAGGAATCTAATTAGCAGTATATTATGGAGAAACGATCATCACTCGGTCGTATTCTTGTCATTGGATTTATTTTATTTTATGCCAACCATTCTCAGTATATCAAGAGCTATGCAAAATAAAAGTTTCTAACCGTAGTTAGAGATAAAGATGAAAATAAATGTATTATTTATCTGGCTGTTATTGTATATCAGTGCTCTGTGATGTCGAAACTATTTATTACTTATTTACAATATTTCTTGATTAATAACATTTCAATAAATAATGGCTGCATATTAATTAAGCGATTGTGGAAAGAAATGTGTTCTGCGCTTCTTAAACAAAATCTGATCCGTAGAAAGATACTCTGTCACTTGTTATACTGCTATATATTTGTGTGTATGGTAATATTAGTTTTAGCACACATATAAGCTATTATTAGTCTATTATTGGACTGTATAGTCTGTTTATCGAACTTATATTTATATTTGTAATCACTACAACTTCCTCGTAGTGCTCCTGAAAATTAAACGATTCGGTGTACTGTATTATTAACAATTAAATCAATTTTTAAACGCAATTTTCTAAACCGCTTGCTAGATCCTTGCGAAGAAGGCCAGGTTATATATATACATAACGTTTACTAACATTCGCATTCGATGCAACAGGTGCAGCCTCGATGCATCCTTCGGGCCTCCATGCCCGAAATTTGCATTACCAGTATTTCGTCGTGTCTTCACATCGGCTTGTTGCGTGAAAAAAATCGGCACCACGCAAAAAGTAATGCAACGGAAAGAAAAGAAAATATTTAACAGATTTTATTTTCTCCAAAGATTTTATTCTATCTGTCGAGCGCGACGTTGAATTTCTCGATTTCGGCGTTTTCTAAACGCTTGCTGGGATCATAATCCCGCGAATTCTTCAACTTCACTGATAAAAAAAAGATGCATACTCGCGCTCCTCTTGGATATTTTCTTAGAATGCAATTCCTTTTGGAATTGCATAGTTGAAGGCAGCGGTTACATGGCACAATGTTCTCGCCACAACGATGCTTATCACGAATAGCGAAATCGGGATAAATGGAAATGGAAATGGAAATGATTGATTTGCCGACAGACGCGTCTTATTTATTCAATATCAAAGTCTTCGGACTCCAATTATATTTAGAGCGTCTCGTTGTCGCTCTCATTTCTCTCCTCTTTTTCTTTCTCTGTTGCTCGCGCAGGAGAAAAATCGATTTTTGACCGTTCCTGAAAAAGCAACGCTATTGTATTAGAATTAAAAGACCTACGAGACATATCGATCCGCGCGAATAAGCGAACCAATCTCTGAAATCTTGTCGGTGGTCTAGACTCAAAGTTCACGTCTCTTCCTTTGCAATTTTAATGAGACGCATTCCTATCCCTGACTCACACCACGTGAATAAAATAGGCATTTCCGAATTAATACTTCACCCATTATGTCCTTGATTGGACACTGCTGACGACTTTTCATCATCAGTCTCTGAAATCTGGAAATTCAAAATTCGCAACGAAAGCTATCGACAGATTTTAAATTATAATTATATGGCTGTATAATGTATTTTAAAATTTATTCAACTTTGTTGCAATTTTAAAATCAAAATTTATAGTCATAATTTTCTTATTTAAAAGGTAATAAATATAACTTCGTATTCAAGCATCCAGCATAAAGCGTTTATTTCTTATAATACTTGTATGTTTTATGACCTAGTCACGCTGTAAGCTCTGTGCATTATATAATTCTGTGATTTCGCTATCTGTAACTTAGATAAAAATTTTAATAGAAAAATAATGACAATTTTATATATGTGTGGTAAAATGCTACACTGACTTATATATGGCTATATTTTAAACAAATGTTACTAACATAAGATTAATTCCGCTAAGACCTATAAATTCATATACGAACACAAATCATTTAATACTTCAACGACCTGCAATAATGTATCGTAATAGATGTACCGCAAAAACCAATAAGTTGAGAATATCTTCAAATAATCACTCTCATTAGAATTTTTATCAAATAATCACTTTTATGATCTTGTGAAATTCTATATTAATCTTTGTTGTATTAATATTATGAAATGTTTCTAAAAAAAAGATATTTTATGATACAAAACCACCTAAATTTTCGATTTAATGAGTAACAAACAAATGTCTGGGAAAATATCAAGAGAACAAAAACTATAATGGCATGATATTTTCAATCTAGTCAAATGATCTGCATATGTTAACTAAATGATTACGCCTGGAGCGTTTGCGCACAAAGGACGATAAAAATAAACGTCCGCGTCGCCGATACATGGCAACGTTCTCGAAAATTTCGCGCCAGGAAATTACGGAGAGCAAGGAGGATCCTCTCACGAAAACGTTTTCGGCAAAAAGTTTTCCCGAGTTGATTCGCGGAAAACGCATCGCTTTTTCACATTGCATTTACCTGAAGCGAGACCCGTGTCGTTAAAGTTTCATGGCAAGGCCCGGTTGTGGAAACGCTTGGAATCGCGCGTCCTCGTCCCGAGAAGAAATTCCAGGATCCTACTACCAGCGATCCTAAAAATCGACGACCCATGGCGAACGCCTATTGCGCCAAACTTTCACCTCAAACAATGTCGGCGCATTTTTTAGATCCTATATGGACCACCCTTATACTGCTGCTATAAATCCTTCAATCCGATGAAAAAGCAACACATCGCTCAGTCACACAAGTTTCTTTGCATGACCTAGAAAGAAACGATAATTCACACAGGCCAAAACGAAAAACCTTTTTCTTCAGAAGGTATTTTGACTGGAATGTCTGACTAGTCTGCACACATTAAACACACATTGAGATACAGAAATTACTGTTATTAATATTTTAATAAATTCGAATAACGCAATCGATATACAATATTATTGAAGAAAATAAAGTGCAATTTGTGTATCAATTCCATCGTTTATTTTTGCCTGCTATATTTACAAATCATATAACAGTAATAAATAGAGAACAGGTTGTTTTTTTCAGTAATCTTTATATAATTCTGATATCTAATTTTTTCATTATTTCTATAATTTAAATGGAGATATAAAGAATGACATGGTTGCACAAACATTATTTTTAGAATAATGTCGTCTAAAAGTTATTGAAAGTTAACAGATCTACAATAAATCAATGTGCGTTCCAAATTTGTTCACATAATTTCTGTTCACACTGCACATTTGATTCGAGCGTTGCGATGCTGTATATGGATATCTACAAAAATGTTTTATACGTGAAAGCAGTCTATGGCTGAAATAAGTTAGTATGTTTCAGCAAGGGAGTTAAGTATAATTAAGGTTAACGTGTATTTATCCACTTTGTAGCGGATGAAAGCTAAACAGACGGCCCCTATATGTTCAAGATATGATCAATTTTATAGTACTTTCTGTGTAATTCAACGTTGGCATTAATTGTATGAAAGTCGATGGACACGTCCAACATGATCTTCATAAAATAATCTCGCGCGATTTAATTATAGCTGTAGCATATTTTATATACTTGCTGATTTTTTTTTTTTTATTGAAATTTCGTGACCGAGCAGATACGATGATAAGAACAGCATGCGAGATAACTTATTAAATTTTATTAGGACATTCAAGCGCTAATGTTTTGAATTCCTCTATAAGAGGTATAAGTTAAGATTACTGTGAAATAGAGGTACATAAATTTAATGATCGAGCTTAATATTACACCGTGATAGATACACATAAAATATCCTTGTATAAAAGAATTTTATGTTGCACAATAAAGTAAATGAATAATCTCAATGCGATAATGAGTTGATACGTAATAACTCTAGATAAAACTGGACGTAGTAATGGACCTAGGAACGAAATGATCTTTTTTTTTCCGCGAGAGACGAATGTGCCGTTAGATGCGCTTCGGTTACCGTTGCAATCATACACTTTTGTAAGCGGTGGCAGAAGCTGGTTCTCGGGATTTTTGCGGAAAAGGAACGATGACGAATGGAAGAGCTATCGTTCGGCAGAAATATTAAAGACGTATCCGCGTGTGAAACGGTTCGACGCTTAGATTTCCGCGTTATTCCCATAGATCAAGCGCGGAGTCAGCTTTCTAATCGGCTCCCATTATTTCCGGTGATCATGATTTACACGCAATGCCGCATCGACGGGCGAGTACACCGAATGCAGTGTATCTCGAGATAAATGAGACTTCGCTCAAGAAGCCCCGTGTGTTTTTCACTTTGCAATCTTCGACCGGCGACGATATCTCGCGACTAACATTTGAGTTCGCTCGCGTATGCAAATCGTAAGTATGATCGATGGTGGCCACTAAAGGATTCATGCGCGGCAGAAACAGATACTTTACAATTTTCATTGCGCCATCATACAGACTCGGGTCATCTGGTACACGTGTACTTAAACCGCGCGACGCTTATCACGAATCTACGACGAGCAATTGACAAACTGATGTGTCTCAAATCGCATTTGTACGTTATGCAAATTTTGCCGGACCAATTATCCTCAGGAATGGGGGAAGGTATTCTTATTTTAGAAGAGCTATTATCACACGTTCATGTATTTAAAGTACGGCAATATTTTTTTATACCGACAAGGACTAAGCCGCGTAAAAAATTATTCGATAATATATCAAAGGCACATTTTTCATGAGAAAAAATGACTGTACGATAAAAAGTTTTCTGAATTGTACGATTCTCTCCGATTGAAAGGCGTCCGACTGTAAAGACGCTATTTCGAGTAATGTCCGCGCGAGGAGAGAATTTCCGATCCCGAGGGCACCGAGGCTCGTTTCGCGCTCTTTTGCAAGGATGACACGACGTTGTAATCGGTGATGTGAGGCCGGCTGTCGCGGATGTTCGTCGTCGATATCTCCGTTTGAGACGAGTCATTTAACGGCGCGCTTCTCGACGCTTCTCGCAACGTGCGAAGGAACACGGGCGCTTCCTCGCACCCTATTTTCGAAACTCGTAAAACTCCGCCGTTTTCGTATCCGACCGATCCGTCTCCCGATTTACACTCTGCCGCGTCGCCCGTCACCACCACCGTTGACGACGCGGACGCTGATGTCGCGCCGCGTCGCGCGCCTTCTCCGCTGTATCACTTTCTCTCTCTCTCTTTCTCTCCCCGTTCTCTTTTCCCTCTCTTTCTTTCGTTTTAAGCGGCTCTAATAAATTAGCCGTAGAAAAAGACGGCTCCGTGACAGATGCTCGATGGCTGCCATAAAGGAGCTGCTGGCGACGCTCGCGGGTGGTGGCGAGCGCACATCAAAGCGCATCCGCGCGGCCTCATGCGCCGATCTGTACCGGCATATCCCATAGTTTTATGTTTACCGAATGATTTGTTGCCCTTCGCCATTCGACTGACGAGTGCGCCGCGAGAAGCGCGCTCATCGTCGAGGGAGAACACGCCGAAATAAATGCGCCGTTCTTATAATAGAGAAAGGCGAAACAGCTTCGAATTTTCTTCAAAAAAAACGATAAATTAGGCTAAATAATATCCGCAGCTTTAAAGTTACGTTCGACCCGTTAGGAATATTCAAGTCAAAGCCTGGCCAGTCCTCGACGTATATGATACGCTCCATTATTGTTCCGGATTTCACTATATTTCAGTCAAATCAATGCAATGATGAGAAATTATGACTTTTCTGCGTACTAGTGTTTAGTGGTAATTTATTGGTGTCATTAAATTCACGGTAATTAATTGTTAACTCTCCAGTGGGCGCATAAAAATTTAAAACTTAAAAGGTCGCGCGTGGAGTGTAAATTACACCCCACATTATTTGTGCTATAAATATAAAAACCAATTATAATTTTTTATTTTCTGTTTAATACTATTTATTGTTGCACATATCTTAAAGTATATTAACAGATTGAAACTTCAATTTTAATGTTCTTTCGATAATAATCGGTTTTGTATTGAAACGAGTTCAGAAGACTTATTTTTTACGAGCCGTTGTGGGATGTAAAATACATCCCACGCGCTCACTGGAGGGTTAAAATATTTATTCGCAATGCTTAATTTCTTGCACTTCAGGAAACAGAATTTTACGTTAATACCGCCCGACTGGAATACGACGCGATTTAACTAAGGGGCAGATCGCGCGAGCGGACTCTCCGACTTAAATGTAACGCGCGCCTTCTCCGTGATTTTAATTGGCTGTAAATAAGGAACCGAATTGCACCGCGGCGTGATCACGAGTATACGGGAGAGATCGGAATTCGTGTCGTGCCCGCGTTCGACGCCGAAGTGGCGGTGACGGTCGGTGGGTACCGAGTACCCACGCTGAAACGTCGGTCTGTTATTATCGCGCATAATGCATTGTTAGGACGCATTAATAATGTATCAGAATCGCCAGTGGTGCTACGCTGTCGCCAGCAAATGTATTTTCCAACACACGCGAGTGTTTCAATGCGATTGATGTGGCGCGAATTGTTTCGTATTAAATGCATTAAAATTATAATATCCAAGAATGAAGATACGCTCTTATCGTGCAACTCATATGATATAACGTACTATTTACCGTCGATTTTATAATTAGGTTAATTTGTAATCGTGTTAATTTGTGTAAAAACCGTTTTCGTCGATTTCCTTCAATCGGGCAATCTCATTTATTTTTAATAAAGTAAAGCTTTAGCGTCCTTTATTAAAAAGTCCTTCGGTGTCCATCGATTCGAAAGATTCGCGCGACCCATGGCGCGCGATACACGTTGAAAGCAAACGTTATCCACTCCTTCGAGCTGCGAACGACTGCGTTGATCACCGGACGAGAATGGTTCTCTCGCGTAAGAGTTGACAAGCCGCGCCACTCGAAAACGAACCACCGTTCGAGGCACGCCGGCAGAGGCACGCTTAAGTGACTTTCGGTGTTTGGCCTTTGCACGCGGCGAGAGCCTTTTGCCTTCGCGACAAGTCCCGCGGCGCAGCCGGCTGCGGAAGAAGTAGATGGAAGGTGATGGTGCCGGTGGTGCGTTGCTTCTCTCTTTCTCTCTCTCTCTCACTCTCCTCCTCTTTCTCTTTGCTCGAGCGATCCCACCCTCTCTCCTTTCCTCCCTCCTTCGCGGCCCGCGTGCCACCCTCCGTGCGCCGCGTACCACGTATAATTCAACGCTACCAGCAGATAGCTAAATCACAACGACAAACCGGCGGTAAATGCGCGAAACGAAGCTCGCCGTCCGCAAGATACGCTACGAACTAGAAAGCGACTCCGGGCCGTGTTTCGTGTTTATTATTCTCCCGGAGTTTGGATAGAATTTAAAGAGCTGGATTTAAAACCTTAAAAATGATTTAAGATCTAAAAATAGCGCAACAGAGACACGTGCACAGGAAATACTGCGTGAAATGTAGTGCCATCTATAGTAGCTCTTGCAACGAGCGAGCGAAGACTCAGTCAACAGTCAAAGTCGTGTATAAGAGTGTCCGAACAGAAGTTGCGGCGTTATTCTCTAACAAAGTCTTTTTGCCAAACTAGACAGTTATTCTTGTCAGCCTCTTGTGATAAAAATGATACAACAAAAAATTAAAACTTCAAATTTTTTTAACAGAAAAGATTATAATACAATAAATTAAAAGATGCTGCAGTAATGTAATTTGTTTAAGTATTTAAAGATGCATCCATGCTTAAGTATTATAGATGCGTCGAAA
This sequence comes from Temnothorax curvispinosus, assembly GCF_003070985.1. Lineage (NCBI taxonomy): Eukaryota > Metazoa > Arthropoda > Insecta > Hymenoptera > Formicidae > Temnothorax > Temnothorax curvispinosus. The sequence goes on from NW_020214308.1 coordinate 206,369, forward strand.
AGTTCATATGAAAGGTGCCAAGTTTGCATCATTAAAATACCCGGACACGCTGCTAGTAAATGCGCGAGACAAGGCTCGTTCAGGTGAGGTTCAGGGGGTGACGGAAAAGAGAGCACGACCAAGAGCGTAGTGGTGGGAAGAAGGAAGGCGGAGGGACCGGGGCCAGTCGCGGGGGCGACGGAGATGAGGGAGGAGGCGGCGAGCCGCCGCACATCGCATCGGTGGCTTCCGCGAGATGAACTTCACAGACGGGTAGACGCACGGTCAGCATGCACGCACACCGCCACTAACAATAAGTCGCCGTATCCGACAAAGCGGATCCTGGGCATTCTCCTTCCCCCCGGGTGAACACCTTCTCGGGGTGATCGCGTCTGACATTCACCCCGAAACCTCGCGCGAGTCCTCCAAGGATGCACGCAACGTCGACTGGACGAAACTCGGAATTTCTCTCGCCGATCTATTTTAAAAAAAGATATTTTACGAAGGAACACCATTGGAGCGTTTTTGTGATATCACTGTATATTAGGGGAGATGAATCAGGAGAATTTGCAAGACGTAATCGTTCTTATTTATATAACACAACGTAATGTTTATAAATAAGGATGATTTTTATACACATACAAACTTTCTCTCTCCAAACAGAGAGAATTAAGTTTCAATCAATACAATGTTTATTATATCTTTTCGTGAAACACGTGGATGATGAGAGTATACTTTCACGAAGATTCCATATGAATATATAAAAACTGCATTTTAATGAGCTTTAAAGCGCATTAAGCAAGAGGGTAAATCCGCGCAAATGTGAACATGACATGTAATAGTAGGCTTTAGCAGGAAACAACATAGGAGGCTTGAGACTGAAGAGCTTACTTCCAAAACGTTTTAAATCCACTTTGGAAAAAAAAAAGAAAAAACGGAGACGTTACACGTTACAAAGTTTTCTACAGCTTACTTTTTAACCATTTCAAACACAAAGCGGCTCTGTTTGATCTTTATTCCTCAAAAACCTAAAACAATGATATGCGCATGTTTCTTGAGCTCGTCCAGTATTTTTCGCTCAAATTCATGCAAAACTGTTAAGTAATTAAAGGTTGATAAGCGATATCGGAAATCCTCGTCGAAAACCCTCATCGATGTCTTCTTACCAAAGGAAGATCCACCTATCCCTGCTCTCGCAGAGAAGCATTTTCATCGAGAAAGAGAATGAGAGTGAGAGAGAGGTAGAGAGAAAGAGAGAGAAAACGAAGGAACGCGCAGCCAAAACCCGTAAACGTGAACCCCTACGGGGAGTCCGAGGGGTGAAATGCCTCGCGCGTAAAGTACTCCCCACTCACGTACGCACACAGACGCGCTGTCACGTACAAGGTGTGCTTGAGAATTTTCAGAACGGATTAAAAGAAACAATGGTTTAAGTTTAATCAATTTTTTTTCTAAATTTATTTATATTATAGTAAAATATATAGGATATTAATGCACTTGTTAAAAGCGTATGATTTTAATTAATAACAAAAGCAGATAATTACACGAGATATAAATCAAAGGACAATTATCAAATCGTTATCAAATGATATGTGGAATTTTGGAAAATGAAAAACGCGACAGAAAAGTCCTGATATCTTGAAAACTCTCATCCCTCGATTTGATGGAGAAATTTTAAATATATAAACTTTTTCAAAAATTAAAAGAATTTCCGTCGAGTTCCTCATTTGATTATTTGCTTAATTGATTCTTGACCGTATATAGCAAGAAAAATATCGCGAAGCAAATCGAAAGGTTGGACACATTTTTTATTAATATGCAGCGAGAGATAAGTAAAATTCTACAAGGGTTGAGCTGAATAAACAAGCGGAACGATCGGCAGACCATGTCCATCCGTATTGTATCTCGTCCAAGCGAACTCGGCGCAACTTTTCTGACACCTTGTACACGCGCGCGTGCACGACACGCGTGTTGCAGCAACATCGACGGCACGGCCGCGGCGACGGCCGAGCTGTTCGGCCGCGTATACGTACAATCTAGATACTGTTTCGCGGCGAGGAGGCCCCGAAGGGGAAGTAAGCAGTATCTCTCGCGCGCCCCTCCGTCTCTCCGCCACCCTCCTACGAGGGGCGACCCACCACCCCACCGGCTCGCTTCTCCAGAAGCCGTTAGGCGAAAGAGGGGCGACGCGCGAGAGTGCGGGAAGACGAGAGAGGGGGCCTTCTCCGTCCGTCCGTCTCGTCTCGACTCGTCTCGCGTGACGGCCTCGTCAGCCGTCAGCCAAGCTCCGTCCGGATCGATACGCCTGCCACCCTTACGACCCCAACTTCCTCCACCTTCTACTGCGAAAAGCAATGCACCTACCGCCCCCCCCCCGCTCCCGCTTCCGCCATCTCCAACCCCGTCCTCCTTCTTCTCCCCCGCACCGATGCTCTCACCTCCTCCGCGCGAGAGCTTTCTCTCCCTCGCCGTTCTTCCTCCTCTCGCTCTGGCTGCTGCCTCCTGCCAGCGCGCGCTGAGTCTAGTTGAGTCGAGTTGAGCCACCGGCCGGGTCAGAAGACGTCTGCTGCCCGGGCGAGCGACAGCTACCCCCCGTTCCCCCCCGGGGACCGACCCCTCCTCGCCGTCCCGAACCCCTCGGGTTCGGCCACCCAAACACCCCCATTTTACCACCCTCTCCTCCTCGTCCACCTTCGACCAACCGAGTACCCACCGCCTTTACCCCGTAACCCCCCGCGGCCGTCCTCCACGACTCCATTCTACCGCGACGTGCCGCGAGATGGACAGCCTCGCCTCCACGTCGAATCCGCACTACACACATACACATACACATACACGTACACATATACACGGTATGGAGGCATACTCGCGTATACGCGCACACATCCGCGCGTGTATCGCGGAGACTCCGTCTCGTATTCCGTTTTGGTGTTGGTGAACCGCTACCGACGTTTTCTACGACCACCTTCCTCCCTCCCTCCTCCCCCCCCGTTCACCCCTCATCGTTTCCCTTCCTACGAACGCGCGTATCTCGAGTCCGCACTTTTCGCGAGTACTCCCTCGGTATCGAGCGGACTCTTTTTCTTTCTCTCTCTTTCTCTGTTTCTCTCTCTCTCCCTCTCTCTCTCTCTCTTTCTCTCTCCGGCGCAACGCTGCCGGAAACCATCGCCGCGTCATCGGTGCTGCGGCCCGGATGGACAATGGGTTCAATGGACTATTACGGTCGTCTACTTTTCGTGAACCGAGACGTCGTTGACGCACCATGTTTCTTCGCGTTGCCTTTTTTAGAACTCGCATAAATGCGCGGCTCACGAATTGCCGTCCTTTCGCAAGCACAGAGGCGAATGATCGAGAATATCCGGTTAATTTTTTTCTCACGTCACCTTCTATTACTTCTGCACCTACTGGATTGCTAGCAGAAATTGGACACGATCGCACGTCGCGAGAAGCTGCATGTACATGCACATAACACATATATAATATTTACTCGATATCTAAATTTCGCTAATCTTTATAAACTACCCTGTTTTATTTTATATACAAAAGTTTGTAGTAATATATGCTACATAAAATTTTATTTTCTGTAAAGAAATGTTTTTCAGAAACATTTCTAAAGAAGTTAATTTATGTTTTTTTTATTAAAAGTTAAATATGATACGTGTATTTGTCGAATGTGATAGAGAAATAAGAAGCGCCAGTGTATAATTAGCGTGAACGCAACACGGAATCCTATACCTCAGGATAGGATTCTATTTAAGTAAAGTTTAAATTATACAATATTATATTTTAACCACACATGTAAATTATGCTACGCTCTGCTCGCGTGTATTAAATCCATATCTCAATTAAAGTCTTTGCTTTCGATCAGTACCTAATAGGGTAACATTTAACGATCATGATACCTCCTACGTTTCTTTTCCTTCCCTTTAATATCACCCCAAGCATGTGAAGATTTCATAAAGTGCGGCTGGTAATGAAAGTATTAAATTCACATTTGCAACCGAGTCTACTTTTGATGTGCCAGAATATTATAATTCTTCATTAAACGTGCACTTCCGCGTTTTTATTATCGCGGTATCATTTATGCTCAGCGAACCACTATTATTTCCAGATACGATCTATTTCCATACCTCTACTTGCGCTAATGTTTAAGTAATGCTCGAGGCGCAACGCACGGCGAATATAACTCGACAATGGAGGAGGGGAGGGGGGAGGAGGGATAAGTTAAAAGTAGGAAACGGCGGAAGGTAAATTCTTTCTTTTATCGCCAACGTACGATCGTTGAGGAAAATGTGGAAAAGCATATGGGTCAAAGGAATAGGTAACGACTGAAAGAAGAGATGAGAGTTGATTGGGGGAGCGCTCTAATATTCATATAGAAAACGCGCGCCGGCGATAATTGTTATTCTGCTCTGTAAGTAATAACCGAAGCAACATTGCCTTCATTTACGTAAGCAATCGGTTTCGTTAAATAAAATCGTAAACATGTCGAATGTATGAAACGTGAACGCACATCGAGCACAACATTGTTATATTTTGATATGTCTATAAGCCTTTACCTTCGTTAAATAAAATTATAAACACACGACGTGTATCGCTCGTATCGCGAAATGGTGTTTTATATTCAGTTTATGTACCATAAACAGCACGATTGATTGTCCGATATGTCGGGCGGGGAAGACAAATAAAACGTTGGCAAAGTTCATTTCAATGCCTCGTGATTTCAAAGCGGGGAAATTGTGGATGGAAAATATTTGCGAAAATGTGAAGGTGAATAGACTTTTCGCGATCCGTGCATTAAGCAAATGCGATTATTACCGCGGGCTCATAATCGCGCTGGCGTTTCTCGAGACAATGTATGCGACGATGCCGGCTCTTCGCTAGAAGTAATTAAAATTATTCCAACTTTTTCTACCCGTTTTTTTTCTTCTTTTGCTCTTGTAATATTGAAACCGCATCGTTAGGAGGCACGATTTCCTACCTTCGATTTCTTTCCTGTCGAGCACCTCTTCTGTGCAAAGACAAAGATCCCCGATAATGAATCATTAGTAGTCGAGAGTCAATCGAAGATTAATTAATCGTTCGGATTCGAGAGCCAATTAAAGTTTCCTCGACAACAAACCCAGCCGGTCGCAGCTACTGGACGGTATAATGCGTCCCCCGTATAGATTCTCGCTTGTGTTTCTCACTTCATTCCTTCGTTTCCGGTTCGCGTTCGCGCGAATTCATAATGACGCCGAGCTTAATACCGGCAATTAAGATCCTTCGATCTCCAACTCCCAATATCTTCGGCGAAGATTTGCGTTTATCATCTATGCGTCAATGCAAAATGCTTTTTATTTTGTTGACTTCCTGTTGGATTATCGGGCTGCGACTTATTAAATACATCATCACACAGATAAACTAATCTATAATTTTATAACATACGATGTATGCTTGCCTAACTGCCTAGCTCATTAATTATTCAATATCGATTATCACGGAGTACGATCGAGCTTACTGAAAGATAACACGCATTCTGCCAAACTTGCCAAACTTGTGCTTCGTTTCTCACGCAAGAAGCGAACGGCCGCGCGGAGTTGAGGATTCGCCTTGCCGGCTGCTTTCCCAGGCGTGCGAAATATAGGCAGTGATAAAAAAAAAGAAAGAAAATATTGCACGACGAATTCAGCCGACAATGAGATTTGGCCGCGAGCTTCGGAAAGAGAGGACGCGATGCGACGAAGCGAGACTGCGAAAGAGAAAGAGAGAGAGAAACGGTCGCGGACAGACGATTCACACGCGGCGTGGAAAGAGAGAAGTGGCGCGAAGAGTGGAGAACATATTTGGCACGCTGACAGTTCGGCGCACTTGTCGCTCTTTCTGCCAGAGAGGCAAGGTGGCGGCGTCGGTGGCGGCGGCGGCGGCGGCGAAGAGGAGGTTGATCGCGAACGGGATATACGCGGGATAGGGGGTGACGAGGACACGGCCAGCGATTGACAGTGACGCGGGGCGACGTTGCGCGCTTAGCCAGCGCACATGTAAGCGTGTCCGAGGCGTGTAACGATGACGGTCGCGCAGACACCGCCAATCAATCAGCTCATTACACCAATTCAATCGACGTCGTCGTCGACCCTGACGTCGCCGGCCGACCGCTCGATAATCGTCGCGTCGCGCTTGCCTCTTCTCCGTACCCCCAGCGATTCTCCTCGTTGCTTTCCGGCTTGAATTTATCGCTAATCGTCGTGCTGCGCTTAAATAAGGATTGCGCAATCGACAATAACCAGCTTACATGAACGTAGTTTTCGGTATTATGCTTAGATGACCATACAAATAATGTATACTCATTCCAGGTTTTTTAGAATTTGTTGTTCATCTCAGAGTTTATTATGAATGAAAATCAATCGATCGTTAGCTATTTGCATTTAACATTGATTGTCGCTTTTGCATATTAGTAGAAATATTCTTATTTTAGTCTCGCTATAAACGCATTCGCCAGTCGCTCACATGATAGCGTATTTTGATGCAGGAAAGAGAGAGAAAGTAACGTGCGATTTTTTTGCTGGTAATCGGCGATATCTCGTTCACCAGCGGTATTCCAAAAGTTGAGCAACCAAGTCCCGAGATTAATAACGCTCCCAGTCTTGAGATATAACCGATCGATCTGCGTTCCACGCCGACGCGCACGTCTAAATCTAATATTGTTTAAAAGTACCGCCAGCGCGGCGCAGCAATAAATACCTATCACCCGCGTTCGGTAATTAATAACCGTACCGTCCGCATTCAAAAGCCACCGAGTGCCGTACAGGTTCGAAACACGGTCGAAACCGGGGAGAGGTCAGCCGGAACGCCCGTGTGATCCTCCGTAGCTGGGTATCCACTTCTTCTCTCTCTCTCTCTCTCTCTTCTTTTTTTTCCTTTCCCCGCCATGACATACGCTGAAAATTATTGCCGTCGTCCGCGCTGTCCCGTCGCCCTCCTACCCCGGCCCCGTCAACCCTCCCTCCCTCCCGCATGCCCTCTTTCCCCTGTTCCCCACCGATCTTCTTGCGCCCCGTGGACGAGTCGGAGGCGATCCCGGCCTCCCGCGATACGGCACTGACGCCATCGTAGAGATGGGTGCCAGAGCTATCTAAGGGGTGATTTCTAATTTATGAGACTGGGGCGATGTGATGAACAGACGTCATAAAGCATGTCGCGCCCCGCGTCTGCAGCCTGCCATACGCCCTCTCTCTCCCTCCCTCCCACCCCCCTTTTCACCCTCCCTCCGGCCGCCCTCTGGCCACCCTGTCTCCTGACGCCAACGGTGCTCCTCGCCCTCGACCATCCCTGTTATCGCTGTGCCTCCGAGCTCGCCCCTCAGTCCCCCTCTCGTAGCTCTCTTCTACCTTCCAGCGAAACCTTCCTTCCAACGACCGACACCCCCGTCCCGTGATTTGTGGCCTCTCGAATTCTCCTCGCGAGCTCTTCTCCTTCGCGAAACTTGAATTCCCTGCTTCTCGCCTCTTCCACCGTCCACCTCTCTTCGTCAACGTTTACGATCGGACGTCCATCCGGGGGGACTCGACCGAATCCTTTCCATCGAATGAATTCTTTTTTTTTCCTCGGACGGACAATGCCGTAGATTCTCTTCCGGCGATGGCAGTCCGACGTGGTGATAATAAGCGGTGAGATTCCAAAGAATATCTCCCTGATTTTTGTACGCGATTGATTAAGTTACGAATATGTATACGATTGATGTTACAAATAATATTGCAATATTTAACACATCAGCTTAATACGAAACCTACCAAAGAGATACAATATTTTTCGAGCGTATTGTAATTTACAGATGACATCTTGTAAAAAAATTATCTTTGTTGTTATTATTATTCGTAATTTCTCATTATTATAAAATAATATTTAGCTGAAAACGGTTAAGTATTTGCGGCCATAAGCCATTTGCATTCCTCTTTAGAAAATACGCAATTGTACGATTCTATAATAAATCGATTAATACTTAATTGTTCGTTAAACTTAATTAAATTTCCTTTAAAAATAAAACTCGTTAGAACGATCGCATTTGATCCAAATCGTCGGCGATGAGAGCCAAAAAAAGTATTCCGTGCCACACAGATATTTTTTTATGTCTCGTTGATGAAACTCCTATTTTTCAAGAATAGTATACCTTTTCAGTAAGCGTCAGACGTCGCGCCAATTTTCACCTTAATTTCCTGCTGGTACGCGAAACGGGATATATTTGCAGGATGACCTTAATATCCGCGTCTGGATATACCGGTGTATCATTGCGCCTGTCCGTCACAATTAACCTGTGATCGAGTGCTACTCTCTCAATCTTGTATATCAATGATCAGTAAGAGATCTCACAGACACATCTCTCTCCATATCTTTCGCGATGTAACTATTTTCTCTCGCGTTCGAAAGAGATTTGAACCAGATACGAGTATATTAAATCATCTGCACGTGATATTATTATTCAGAAGAGCGCGACGGCGCGAACTTTTATGAAAATATCAATCCCACACGCTTGATAGAAGATATTTATAACAATTCCATAACAACGCAACAAACGCGGCTATTAGTGAAATAAAAACGTCACGTACACGTAGGTATATATTATAATATATTGTGATGTGTAAGATTTTAATAAGCATGACATAATCAAGTTTAAATATTTAAATTAACGTAAAGTTTAATTTTTGAATTAACGTAGAACGTAAAGCTAACATATAACATTATATGTATGCAATTTATCAAATTATCATGCGTTAAACATATTTCATAAATATTACTTGTACATACTATTACTTTTCTTTATTGATTTCATCCGGTGTTCTCTTAGTACTTTTTAAAATTATCTGTGATGAATATATATTTATAGTATAGAGCTAAATCCATCGCAGACAAGACCGTATTATACAGCGGTCCTATTATTCTGAAAGGTTACATGCATTATTTCGCGAACGATCATTGCTGACTGCCATCTAGACGGACTGCCAATAATACTCGGTCTCGATTAACTACTAACGCGGAGCCAATTTGAGAAAAATCGAAGCCAGACGTAGCAACAAGATATAAGTAGTAAATTGTCATAGTTTTAGATCGGACTAGTCTAAAACTAGAAGTCTATAAAGTCTTATACATAATATACATGCTGCTTACATATGTCATGCTGCTTGTTAATATCGAAAAAAATAGTATATTCGACGAGATTTATTTACTACCTTAAACAATTTATTTACAATCTATTTACCATTCCTTGGAACTTTAAATCAACCAGTATCAATGTATTTTCAGTTCTTTTCTTCTGTTTCTGAAGAAAATATATTATGAATAGATATTAAAATTTTCACACCTGAAGTTCTTGTATTGTTCAATTTCTGTATTTTAAAGAACGTGCCGTCTGCATTCATCGATCTATCGGCGAAAATAGAGATGCACACCAACAAAATTGTGCATATATATAGCATAATGCAGTCTAAGGCACACACAGAAACATGTACGAGCTATTTTTTTTATAGAAAACACTAAAACTGCAGTCTCGAAAAATGTACTGTTTTTGACGTTCTTGTGTGATCATCTTTTTTCTTCATAACATATGTGCATGTTACACCGCTCGCACATGTATAAGAAATTTGTTGTAATTTCCAACAGATAAATATTGAGTCATACAGGGCAGTCACATACGTACACGCAATAAATCGTACATAACCGGCGAAGTAATTTTTTTGTATGAGAAGACAAATAAATATAAAATACATTCTTTTCATGGTTCAATTCTCGAGAAGAATAATTTCGAGCAGAAGCTGTTTATCGTTAAGTCAGATCTATAAGCAGTGATTTAACGTTGAATACTTTTGTTCGCGTTTGATTGACGCCTACGTATCGCGTACGCGTTCACGAGACCTACTTCAATCTGTACGAGGACGCGAATCGATGGATGCGCGGCGCCGACAAGTCGAAGAAGAAACGGAAACACGACGTAAGGAGCAGCGGCGCGGCGCGGCACGGCGCGCGCCGGCTTCGTTCAAGTCACGGCGCCGCACCTGGCGCGACTTTATGCCCGCGAAAATCTGCCGAGTAATCGGCTCTAACATGGCCGTAACATCGTGCAAATTGTCGTGCTATAGTATACCGCGCGCCGGTGCCGGCCACTCGAGACGCGATGAAACGATCACGATCAGATCGAGCAGGCGGGTAGGCAGGCAGGCAGGCGGGCAGGTAGGTATCATCTCGAGGCAGGTAGTCGTCGGCACGACGCGACGGTGGGGTAAGAGGAGCCGCGGGCGGGAAGACGTTCCCGGGGGAGGGAGGGGAGTGAGGAAACGGTTTGAAACGTGCGGCGCGGCCCACGGAACCTTTGTGAAAAATCGTGTTATAACCCTAATTTAATTTTATGGCCGGCATTACGGCGGATTGTGTTGTATATCGGGGCCCGGGCATAATGGCCGTATATGACCGCGTATAATAATGGTGAAAGAGCGAGCGAGAAAGCAGAACGAGGGGAGCGTGCGAACGGACGGATAGAGCGAGAGAGAGAGAGAAAGGAAAGAAAGAGAGCGAGAATTGGCGACGAGAAAGGGGGTAGGAAAGGGGGGTAATAATCAGTTGTAACGCGAACCGTCGTAAACCGCAAAACAACGAGAATCGAAAGAGGGTGTAGAAGAGAAAGAAAAAGGAAACGCGCAACCGAACGGCGGCGACGGCGGCGGCGGCGGCGGTGGCCGCGGTAGCGGGGGATAGGGGGGGGGGGCGATTGTATGTTTATATTTAAGGGGTTGATGGCGGAGAGAGTATCATTATCTCGAAAATAGACGGAAGACGGTGGGACTTTTTCGTCCATCCCGCTCCTCCCCCATGAGGACACGGATCTTCGGCAACATGACTGCCGAAAATCGGTGGTCTCAATATGCTCGACGCGAACTGACCGGCCGTTATAATGCCGGTGTGACGTCACGACAGTGCGCCTAATTTCACGCTGCGAAGAATGTACCGCCGCGCGTAATTTACTCGCGTCCTGCGAATTTGAAATCCGCTATGTTACATAGCGTCACTTCTCAACAGGCAAAAAGACACGAGAAACCCGGAGCAGGCGCGACACGATCTCGCGCTAACGTAACGCGACTACGGTATACACGACAAAAATTTGGGGAGCGGGGGGCGGGAACGTCCCTTCCAGAAAAGCCGGGCGAATTAATCGAGAATCATAACCGACCGCGTCTACCAAAGAGAACAGCGCTCCGAGCGTTCATTTATACTCCTCAAGTTTATTTTCGACAAATAAAGAGAAACAATTGCGACTCACTTTGCGTATCGTCCTGCCAGTCCAGCCAGAATGCCTCAACTCTCAAGTCCTGCAGGTCCGCCATTTGCAATGATCGAATAGGTAGACTGCGTTGCCTCGTCTCGTCCGATCGTCGCAAGACGCATTAATCGCGATCGCCCGGACCATCAGTGCACTCGAAACGATCGCCCGTCGCTCGATTCGACACTTTCGGCACTTGTTCGCACGCGAAACTCACATCCGGCGGATAAAACGACGCGAGAAACACGGAGCGGTCGCGATCCGCCGTCTCCCCGCGCGCTACGTCATCGGACTGAATACAGCCGTTAAAAATTAAAGTGAAAGGAAAGGGGGGAGGGAAGATGCGTTCATCAAGCGTTCACGCTGCGAGCGGCGCTTCGCGGGCCTATCAACGATCGCGCGCGACTCCCGAATTCACTTGCGGGTGAAACGGAAATTTTCAAAAATTCACTGTACGCAACGACGACAGATACGTTGCTTCGACGCGAAATTCACTCTCGGCGAGCGAGGAGACGCAAATCGCCTGCAAATAGCCGCAAGAGTATACTGTAAAACGTAAGCAGTAAGCTATTGACCAATTACAGTCGATTTGAAAATCTTATTAGTCAATAGCTTACTGCTTACGTTTTACAGCACACTCTTGCGCGGCTATTGTAGACGAGCCATTAAATCCGTTGTGTCTATGCGATAAGTCAATTAAAATGCTCGCGTCGCTCGATTCCGACACTTCCGGCTTCTTCGTCTTCTTCTTCCTATATAATAGCACTCGTTTTCAAGACGAAGACGATACCGGTCAGGACACTTTCGGCACTCATTCGCGCACAAGCACAAGATTCACGATCGAGGGTGACGAGGGTTTAGAGAACGCGAAAAACGCGGAGCGGACTGAACACACCGACACAGCCCCGAATTCGCACTAATACTGACCGCGACTATGGCAATAGGAAAAATTCGGCGAGTTGGGGAGTAGTGGAGTGGGGAGAGTACGCCGCGTCGAGCGTCGCGCGAGGCGAGGCTCTTCCAAGAAAAGCCTAAAAAAATGTAAACAACCTCGGGCGACATTACGCAGCCAATAAACGGTAGCAGAGCGACGGTTCGCGAGCGTCGTGCGAGGCTCTTCCAAGAAAAGCCTAAAAAAACGTAAACAACCTCAGGCGACATTACGCAGCTAATAAACGGTAGCAGAGCGACCTAATCGAGAAACATTGTCCGTTTACTCCGTTTATCTTAAGGTAAACGGAGTAAACGGACAGTGTTTCTCGGCGCGGCGACGAGTGCGATGAGCAGGAACACGAATCGTGTGATTCGTGGCTAATATCAAGCGAGTCGATATGCCACTCTCGCGTGAGAAATTTATTCGCGCAGTGTTTTAATATTATGCGAAAATGTGAGTTAATCCGTACTGAATAAAGCGTTGTTTCGACCCAGCTGCATACATATGTAACTTATCTTTCGAGAAATTTTGCGAGTGGTCTTCTCCGTTTTCGCGTAATATCGCTCGTATTTGAAACCGGCGCCGGTCGCGGCGTGAACGCTTGACGAACGCACCTCCCCCCCCGCCCCTCTCCTTTCGATTTTTAACGGCCCGCGGCCGTATTCGCAATCAGTTCAGTCGTCCGATCGCGTAGCGCGCGGGTCGGGGAGACGGCGGATCGCGACCGCTCCGTGTTTCTCGCGTCTTTTTATCCGCCGAATGCGAATCTCGCGAGTGAACGAGTGTCGGGAGTGTCGAATCGAGCGACGGGCGTTCGTCTCAAGTGCACTGGTGGTCCGGACGATCGCGATTAATGGGTCTTGCGACATTCGGAGGCGGCGGCAACGCGGTCTACCTGTTCGGGTCATTGCATATGGCGGACTTGCGGGACTTGAGGCATTCTTGGCTGGACTGGCAGGACGATACGCAAAGTGAGTCGCAATCGTTTCTCTTTATTTGTCGAAAATGAACTTAAGGAGTATAAATGAACGCTTCGGAGCGCTGTTCTTTTTGGTAGACGGTCGGTTATGATTCTCAATTAATTCGCCCGTCTTTTCTGGAAGGGACGTTCTCGCCCCCCCCCCTGCGCCCCGCGCTCTTTTCGCACAAATTTTTGTCGTGTATACCGTAGTCGCGTTACGTTAGCGCGAAATCGTGTCGCGCCTGCTCCGCGTTTTTCTTTGTTGTCTGTCGAGAAGAAGCGACGCTATGTGACATAGCGAATTTGGAAAGCATCAATTTTGCGAGTGATGCGAGTGAATTACTCGCGCGCGCGCGCGCGGGCGGGGAGGCATCCTTCGCCGCGTCGCGTCGCAGCGTGAAATTAGGCGCACTGACGTGACGTCACACGGCGCTATAACGGCCGGTCAGTTTGCGTGGAGCACAGTGATATTCAGAATGGAGTCGTGGCTTCTCGGCAACATGAAGGGATAGGCTGCTGACTTAGGTACGGCGTGTTTGGTGTGCCGAGAAGAAGCCGGCTCCATTCTCACGTCACTGCCCCCAGCCCCCGAGTCCGCGTTTCGACTCGCGTCGCGGTCCCCCTCGATAGCCGTCAAACGTGACGGCTATCGAAACTTTACGCTTTACGTGACCACTTGGCGCCACCAATCGTAAAGCTCTCTCTCGCCAATCAAGCCGCAAACTCGATCTGTTCGGCGGTACACTAATTTCCGTCTCTCTTTCTCGCGCGAGCTATGTATAAATTATAATTTATACACTCGGAACACGAGGCTTGAACAAGTAGACTACTTTTTTCTACCTATCTTTTTTTGGTTATCTTTCGGCGTACGCAAGCTATCTGTCTTCCTTCCTCTTGCTGCCTCTCTCGATCTTATCTCTATCTCGATTCGTGTAAACGGGTCTCTTTGCAAATGCTTTTATCATTCTGCTTGTCAAATAACTAATCAATGAATAATTGTTAAATTCTTATTTATATCATTATTACACATTATCATTTTTTCAACGTAACTGGCATCGATTCTTTTCGATTTTTAACGACAATAGACAATTATTATTTTTTAATGAAGAGGTAAAAATTTAATTGAAGGAGAAATTTTTTAATTTTATATAACGAATAATTAAATAAATAAATTTGTAATATTACGAATGTAAGAAAAGTAAAGAGATGTCGCTTATTAATGTATTTATTATTTATGTCGTGCAATCTTTTTCAATCTACGTTTTTCTATATCTATTCATTAGCGTATCGTCACGTTTTTTTACTTTTATTTCCGTCATTATTTTTACGTTTTATAGTCAACTGTTATAGCGCGAAACGTTAATTCGTATTTTTCCAATTTAATTTGTTCACATCTAAAGAGACACTGAGAGCATTTAAGATTTGGAATATATGTGATAAATTTTACGCTTTATACTCTCTACTTCCTCTGTCGCAACGCGAGAAGGCACGTTCTTGCAAACTCTCGATTTCCAACGCATCGATTGCGGCGACCGTGAAAACGGCCGATAAACTCGCCGTGTCGCGATTTCGGATTTTAATATATACAGAGCGTGAAATTATGAATATAAGAGATTAGAATAAAATCGGCGTTTTTTATACAGATAAGTATAATTAATAATTGTTGTGTTTCTTGTTGGATAAATTAAGTAAAATATGCTATGCTATGCTAAATATGCTAACAGAACCAAATACGCTATTTCTTCCTGAAACTGAAATTCTTTCATTTGTGCTTGCGCGCGTGTAATGCGTATTAAAAGAATATTCACCAATTTGTATAATGGAAGGATTTTGGAATTATGCCAGGCAGAATTATTATGCTATTAAATTTGATGTACATCTACATATATTCCACATACATATGTATATCTAATACAATTTTCACAGATCCATCGCCCCAAATTAAAATAGAAGATAATTTGTCACTCGCCGCGTTGTAATACATTGATCTCTAAAATGCAGATATATTCAATTACAGCGGCGCTCAAAATAATTAACATTTTGAAAGTAATTATTACGCGGATATAATAACTATAAGTGGTTAGTTTCACAGGTAGCAAATAAGAGAACAAATAAATTACTTATCCTGTGATTGCCTCGCCGACGACGCCCGATGTCTCTCACAGGTTTCCTCTCTTCCCCTCTTCTCTCGTTTCTTCGTTGCTTCTTCTTTGCGGCATTTAACGCTCACTCGTGAAAACATGGTTAATTACGATCACGCGTATACTAATTACATCAGAATACGATCGCGCGGCGCTTTCCATGGCGCTCCCCAACGTTAATCGTGCATGACACGCGTTCAGCGTACTGCAACAAAATAATAACGCCAAAAATGTATTGTCGCAGGAAGATACGATCCACTTGATACCCGCGAGGCAAATTAACGCGGACGGAGACAATTTTTTAACATTAATATATAAACGCCAAATTTATATTGCACGGTTGATTAGATGATAGATACATAGATAAATATTAAGATATATTTACTGACTGAATGCTAAGGCGGCTTTATCGTTTTAATTTCTATTTCAAATTAATAAATTATGCAAAATATCTAATTCCATAAAGCCATTAGTGTGAGTTACGTAACGACCGTGATTAGTAACTCATATTGAGTTATGCAAATGCTGATTCTAATAATCTAATAATTTAATAATCAAATCATTTCAATAATTTTTAAAACTAATGGGAAGGATGAGAATGTTCGACATATCGCAGTATTATGTGCCGCTGAAGACCAGCACCGCACATGCACCTGCCAATTCGTTGCCGACAAAATATTTAAGGGTGAATCCAAGCTAGCAAAGAGATGATCGATTTCTTCTTCTTTAAAATTCCTTGGCACCAGACCGCTAAGTTGCGAGTCTATTTGGCATATGATAAATGATTGCGAACATTCACGGATGGACATGGATAAATATAGTGACCGCTTTTTCTTTGATGTTCCGAAAAAAGATGGAGCCTATTCGTCGATGTAAAAAATTTAGGCTCGTTCGTACTCGTGGCGCCATTCGCTCTCATTAAAATAAGTTTCTTCATTCGTGTTCGTTCACGCTCTTTACTTACTTACAATTAGCCTACAGCTTTATAAAATAAATTTACGTTGAACGTTTTTTTCTCTCTGTTTCACATTAATTTCCATGAATGAACTATTATATTAAAAACGCATATTTATTTAAAAAATATTTGAGTTTATCTATCGGAAAAATATTGTATAAATTAATTCATTATCATTACTTTCCTCTAATTTTTGACAGCCCGAAAGAAGTAAAACACGATTTTCATTCATCAAGAAATGTGATTTTAATAAATTAAAAAAATAAGATGAAATGTGATGATATATTTTCTTTATTTATTAAAATTTCACGATTTTATTTCTTTCGGGAAAAAATAAAAATTGCCGTTTTTTGATCATACAAAACGAAGATTAATTTTATTCTTCAAAAGTGCGGATTTAACGTTAAATTTAACTCTTTTAAAACGGAGTAATTAATTTTGTCAATTTTAAGTGGACTTAAATCGATAATTTAAATCTTTATTTGGAAAAGTATTAAATACTATTGTGTAATATACTGGACTGGAATTTAATAGTGAAACAGTTAAGAAAGTTGGTTCATATTGGTTGCCAACATCTTCGGAAAGCCTCCATCGATGACCTTCCAGCAGAGCGGTCTAAGAGCATCTTCTCGTCGGGAGAAGGAAACCGTATTGCCGCGAAATTACTATAATACGTCGCTGTGGTATCGGCGTCGGGACGAGAGAGCCGCGTATATTTCGTTATTATTATTGATCGGCTCGAAACGATATTAAAGTGGCTAGGGGGACCACTCTCTATGTTTACGCCGGTTCGCCCGAAAAACCATGAAATTACTGATAATCGGCGTAAGCGGCCGCCATGCGGCAACGACGCGCCTTCAACAATAACCCCTAGCGCTATAATCACCCCTCTCCCCCTCCTCCCTATAATTCTATGTAGTATATACGCGCAAATGTTTACTTCCTGCCTTTCTCTGGCCTTTTAATTCTGATCTGATACAGTCGAATTCCTCATTGTTTATTTTTACATTTTGAAACATGTTTTTAAAATTTTAATTTCTTCGGAGCACTGAGACTTGAACATCGACTATAATTCCTATAATTCCCTTGCATTGGTTTTGCATTTGCGAAAAAGCTTTGATTTTCGAAACTTGATTATACCAATGTGTCGAAACATATATATCATGACGGAATATGTCACGTCACTTATGTCTCTTCGATCAAGGAAAAATAACGTTATCGCGCATAATCCCAATATTGAGCTTTGCTTATATTGATAATATTAGTTGTATTAATATAATTTTCGTTTTTATTATATCATCGCGATGCTTTTTACCTCTTTTATCGATTTCAATATCGTGACTGCATACGTGAAAAGGATCACCAGTCTCGATTTATCAATATAAATGAAGAAAATGAATCAGTACACTTTGAACTATATCTCTTTGATGTATCAAAATCACGTGATTATTTAATCACAGATCAAGACCGTGATTACGGTAAATCCAGATTTTATTATTGCAGAAAGCAATCTTTTTATAGAAATCGAAATGCAAACATTAGAACGTTTTCCTCCATATTTACGTATAGCGCCGTATTTCGAAAATCGCTAAAAAATTAAAGAACTTTTTTATTCTGCAGTCAACGCAGATCATGATATCATACGATCAAAATTTTCAAGTTTTAACTGAGAAAGAAAGATTTTGTTACTTCGTAATGTTCGCTCGAGTCGTACCAAAAGCAGCGTCGTATCACGCGTCGGGTCCTTACGAGCGGTCCCTTTTTCCTCGATCACGAGGGAGCGACTCGGGGAAAATAAAGTGAGGGAGAAAAAAGTAGCGCGGACGGCGAGAGAGGAGAGCAAGGATACGTCGTCGTGCGTGTACACGCGTATTCCCGCGAGCGAACAAGGCGGCAGGGTCAGGCCGGGTGTAGGCAGGAGTTCGACTTCGGCTGCCGACCGCCGTAAAAACGTCAATTAAAGTGTTTTATTTGATCCTTCGTTAGAACGTTGAAATGGAATTTTGATTTATGGCTGCACCACTCTGTCCCTCTCTCTCTCTGTCTTTCTCTCTCTCTCTCTCTCTGTCTCTCTGCTCCGGGTCTGCGTATATATGAGAGCGGAGAGTGCGTCCGCGCGCATACGCGTAAATAAAATAAATAGGAGGCTATAATTAGTCGGCGGGTACCGGCCAGCCACTCCGCCGCGATCGGTATACCCGACCGGTTTTGTGGGCTCGGTTAAGTTCGACAAACAAATTCCACGACTCGTTTTACGCCGATCCTCAGAAAATTCGGACCGGCGAGCGAGAAACCCCGACACTCGACCCGCGGAGGTAATCGAACCGAATCTCGGACCTATATCCTCTTGATTTTGTCGAGTCGCTATTTCTCTTGAGCAAAGACTGCAAATGTAACAGAAATTTTTTAACAGATTTCTCTCGTTCGAAAACGTTATACAAATGATTGAGAATGTGTAATTTAATATATTAATTACAAACCACATCATTAATTATAAGTTTTGTATTTTACGCGATAACAGATATACGAAAGTGACCTGAATTGTAAAATCTTTTAACTGCAACTTTAATTAATATTTATGCATATTTCAATTATTCCAGACGTAATAAATGTTTGAATAAAGATCTGTTTACGAATACAGATTTTAAATTTTCTAATAAACATCACATAGCACGCACACACATTAATCGGAAAATAAGCTTTTATTATTTTCTTTAAATTCTCGATGCTCTATTTCAACTTTTAATTCTATTAATTTAATTTAACCAAAATTTAATTTAATGCTCTTTGACTTTTAATATAAAACAGATGATTTTGTAATTATGATATCAACCCGAAGTTTGACTAGCACATATTTTTTTTTTTTAATTAATAAATTTAAAACACAATTTTAAAAAATTTGTACAGAATTCGTTTAAATTTAAATCTCTAAGATAAATTAAGAAATGCATAAAAATATCTATTAATTTTACATCGTACGGTCAACACAGTCAACACTTATTGCATTATTTTACATTATATAAATTTTCCAATAGCTGTTGTAGAAAAGTTCTCAACAATGAACGCGAGAAAGAGAAATTTGCGAATATCGATCATCCCAAAGGATTCTCCGCGCGCGCGGGAAATCGATCGTCCTGCGTAAATGTCGCATCATCATCCCGTCCGCTCGTGAAATTCTTGCGCGCGTCCGTCGCGCATCGATCGATTTATTATCACGCGAAACGGCGCGCATTCAGAAGGGCCGAGGCCGGCGAAATAACACGCGCGGCGCGAGCGAATGACCGAGTTAAGTGAAGAAGAGTCGCACCAGCCGTCCCGCCAGCCGGCCGTCCGAATGTTATTGTTTATTGTGGCCGAACGACAGCTTGATTTATCATGCGAGCCGGTCACATCCATGTGTGAAATAGTGGCATAATCCCGTTGATTTGTGGCGACCATTGTTCGCATCGGCACTCCGCTAAAGGTATTTTTTCTCCGTTTTTTTTGCTGTTGTCCTTTTTGCTTTATTTCGGATTATTGTCTCTTTCGCGTCGTTCCGATGATTTCCGTTTTTTTCGCTCGTCGCTTCGCGAGACGCGTTTAAAGGTCGCATTAAATTGAATGCGGCCGAAATTTCGATCCCGCCAGACGAGATCTCTCTGCCAAATGGAGAGATCGGTGCATGTTCGCGGAAAATATTGCTGGAATAAAAAAATATTAATGAGTCTCTTGTTAAATCGCATATTAGGCATTTTATTATGTTCGTTAAATGCAAAGTGTGCGATGACGAATGTCTGTTTCTTTTTCTCTGCCTTTCTTTCTCATAAGACATTTAATGTCTTTGAATATAAATTATCAGAATCGTCATTTTGTGCATTGATAATCACAGTATTATGTCGAATCACCGTTAAATATCATCTTGATCTCAGACCTTTAAAACTTAAAATGTCAGCCTGTAAATAATGTTCTTGTCGATTTTCTTAAATTTATATATATTTAATCAACTGCTTTCTAGAAATTGAGAGAAGCGGTCCAGATAAAGGAATTATTAATTTTCTAAATTATTTTTGTAAATAACATTTTTATAAACTAATTTTTTTTGTTATTTTTAATGGTTTTATTATTTTCTTGTGTAAATAAAAATTTTTTTTTCGAATTTTTTTCTTTTTTCCTCTTTTTCCCTCTTTCTGAGCTATAAATACTTATATTTACGATATATCTTAAATTTAATCGTAAAAAATAAAAACCTTATAGATATTTTAATTAATGATGTTTCCTTCAATGGTCACGTTCGTTTCAAATAACTTTCTATCTAAAACTATGTGATTTACTTCACTCATTATCTCACTCTATTCGTGTGCGAAAGAGAAAGATCTAATCGATTTAGACATGGTAGATTGACGGCGTTGGAAATTTCAGAGACGCGAGCTACGAAATAAGTGGTTCGTGCGGGGGGCGGGCCTGATTCCGTCATTTTACGAGGTGCTAAACGTGAGAGCGTTTCCCCGCCGACAGACAATTCTCAATTTTTACCATCGGAGATTTTCCTTTGGTTTTTCTTTTTCACCAGGCATCGCATCGGCATTCTCGGGCGTCGTGACCGCGGTGGCGCTACTTAATTTCCCAATTAGCATTCGGCACACTGATAAATTGTCGGGATAGCGTGATAATGATAGAGCGACGTCGAATAAAAGGAAGTACGCCGTTACTTCTCGATGATAGATGTCGGACATTATCGTCGCCGAGATCTCGGCCGAGAATTTCCCTGATAACGTGAAACGCGTGTGTCGCGTATTCAAGTGCATTTTCAAGACATTTATGACGCGTGTCGAAATTGATTCAACAATTATGAAGTCTCCCGCCAGCCGCCGCTCGCTTTCAGTTATTTTTACCAGTGCTGGATTTCTCCGTATTTCCTTTTTTTTTAATTTTTTTTTGCGTGCGGGAATGCGACTGGCACGCGGAAAATAATATGCAAGAAAGATCGTTCGCGATTAACGCTTTCACGGCCGAGGAAGTCCGGGGAGTTTTATAAAGATAACGTGTCCGGTTTCACGATGACGTGAGGGGGAGTCAATAAACGTGGCGAATGTAGGCGTAGCATCAAACAAATTTATTGCACGAAAGATATATAATCATCGCGTATTTATCACTGTGTGTTTGAACGCTCTCGGTTCTCTTTACGATGCCGAAAATGTTGAAACTCGCGCGTCGAGAAAAAAGATTCGCTACGCAATAATATTTCTCGGCTTCGCGCGTCCAAGGTGTCGATGATTATTTGTGGAAAAATTTGTGTAGGAAGCTAAAAAAAAATCCATCTTTTTCCTCGTAACTCTGAGTAACATGTGTATAATTGAATTCTCTTCGGATACCACTGAGATTCGAGAGCGAGGTAATTGTAAATAACAATCGATATCCTTCGGAATACGCTCGCTAATAAAATGGTACACGGGCGGTGGGTCCGAAAAAACCTGGGTGGCAGGCAACTCCCCGGGTCTCTCGAGCCTCTCGGTAAATATCTTGTTCTCTCGTAGGTAAGTAGCCGCGTGGTCATCAATAAGCCGACCTACTATGCCTCTTACGCGGACGAGTATTATGGCGCGAAACGGCGGGCGGTCCCTTCCGTTTGACGAGAGCCATTCATCCTCATCCACCTACGACGATACCCACACATCCGGGCGGCGGTAACACGCACGCGCGCACGCGTGTTCTTCCATTGTGCATCCATCTATCACATGTCAGAAGTAACGCGGCTTAGGTGGGTCGATCGGGGCCGAAGGTAGAAGCCCCTGTATATGTATATCCTCGAAGAGCGAAGTCGCACTGGCAAACTCGTCGATCAGACCTGTCGCTAAATGCGCGGGGAAACACTCGCGGGTAAGCAAATGCGAGTAAACAACGGTAGATTTATGACAGCTGCCGAAGCACGATCTCGCGATTAGATTGGCCCTTTGACATCTTTTATCGGATTGAAGATATTATTTTTATTTAGAACAAAAACATGATTTATATATAAATTGAGTCTGCGAGATGATCAAGACATTCAATATTAAATTTTTTAAACAAATAACCGTGTAATGTCGATTGAATAATTAATTTTCACATATTCATATATGTAATAGTTATTAAAATTATGATTATTTAATTTTAGTTGCTAATATAAATTGTCAAAGAAAAAAATGTACGAAAAAATATATTTTTCTAAAGTTCTCAAAGGTGTTATATAGATAATTAAAGAGACACGATTTTTATATGTGATTTATAAAAACATGTAAAATATTAACTACAAGAGATCAATTTTAATGAAGTTCTATACCATGCGATTTCAATTACAATTTTCATTCGGTATTCACATTTGATTCGTGCATGTGTCTGCGAACGGTGCGAACGTAGGGAAACGCGTAACATCGCGCTACGTTAACGGGATATTCGACCTTAGCTCCCGGCGTTGTCCCTGACGCGGAAGGGCCTCTAGTGGCAGGAAACTCAGGGCCCTTTGGCGATGACCTGCCAACGGCTCGCGCATTAGCTCGACAGATAGCGGTGCCTAATCGGGCCTCATAAATTACCAAATTAATATCCCGCGTTGCCGACGCCAGGCTATCCGTCAGGTGTCAGCCACGGTGCAGATAGCAGCCGCCTCCACCTACCTACCGCTCTCCGTCTCCCTGTACCATCCTCTAACGTCATCTTCCGCGCTTGTTACTGACGGACGGACATTCTCTTAACGAACGCCCGCGTGGAGAACGACGTCACGACCGATCCCGCGAGAAGTGTGAAAATATTCTTGATCGGAGCTAATCATCGTTGATCGCAATTACACATATAGAGAGAATTATATATTCATCTGAGATATTTAAATATTTAGCTTTAACATACAAAATAAAAAAAAAACATCGGAATAACTTTGGGAATCGTTAATGAAAATTAACGTTAGGAAAAATGTAAATTTAAATTGATTTTAACTTCTTTAACAGGTTACAGGTTTAAGCGAAAGCGATTACAATCTGTAATTAAAGTTTTTGCTAAAATAATAGTATATCTGTATGATTAGTTTTTCATTTTTATAGAAATTTTTATTATTTCACTTTTCTCAATTTCCTCGAAAATTAATGTTTATAATATTAAAACATTTGGAATGAGCGGAGTATTACTCGATGAAAATGGCTCATCGGTGAACAGCGAGTTCGCGTCACATTGGCTCGAAATTAACGGCGGGAGTAGCTCTATGCCGGACCGTGAAGGCTTAAAGGTTTCTATCAATCTTAAGTTGCCGACGACAGGCCATCCGTCCAAAGCCAGCAACACACTGAAGTAGCCATCTCTCCATCTCCCGCTTTCTATACCACGCTCCAACGTCATCTTCCGCCTCTGCCGGTGACGTTCGAAGTTCCCCGAGCGAGCGTTTTCCGCTACACGCATATTACGGCACCGCGCGATGCATGAAAGCTCCGCCGAAGTTGTGCGCGGTGAAAAAAAAAAACGAAAACGAAAAGGAAAGAGAATTGCCGAGCTCTCACCGTTTCCGATGCATCGCGCGCACCGACATGCGAAAGATGACGGACAAATTACTCTTTCATTAATGACTCGACCTAATACTCGAATACGAGGGCAAGTGGCATTAACAAAAGGTGCTTAAAGGCGCCCGTCAATCTCGAGTCGCGAACATCCGAACATCCATCAGCTTTCAGGCACACGCTGCGGTTTCTACGTATCAGAGCTGCTGCCTCCCTATACGAGCGCGCGCTCTCACATTTTCTACGGCCAGATCAATATCCACGGTGCAACAATATACTCAATCATATCTTTTCTCATACATTCTCGTATCGGTGATTTAGTTTCGGATATCAGTCTCAAGAAAAACTTGATCGATTATAAATTAATCCATCAGAGCGGTATCTCTTCACATATTGCTTCTGTCATTGATATCGAACAGTATTTTCTCTCTCGCGTCCTCAATTAGCACCGCTGAACGATTTCAATCTTATTTATTCTTATCACATCTGCGACACGATAATGTCGCATATGCGATAAGAATGATATTTTCATTCTGAAGTACGCGAGTCTGACTCTATCGATTATATTTCTTTTTTTAAGCCGTGGCATCCTTCTCGATTCTTCGACGATATTTAAGCTACGTATCTGTCCTGTTCGCGGCGAACGAAAGGTGCTTAAAAGCACCATGCGTCAACCTTGAGTTACGATTGATAGAAAAAGCATCGCGGGCGACCAGGAAAGACACTCGCTCATATATATGTGAACCGACGCGAGGGGACCACCCAGGGTGTCCCGGTGTCCTACACAAACTAACGGCGCTCGGAGGTATGCGAGCGGGAATACGTTGTCTCGTCAGCTCGCGTCCATTCCCTCTTCTTCCGCCTCCTCCGTCGTTATCCGTTCCGTTCAAGTCGCCCACGCATCACGTATAAACGCATAGAGGAGAAGCGCGATAGAAAGGTACCTGCGTATCCACAGGTCATTATGTCGCTATTCCACGATGTTTAGGATATTAGCTATAGCTGCGGGTAAATCTCGCAACAGCTTAGAGCAATTGTAATGTATCTAACTTTGTTGCGACGCACCATACCCGATTGATCTTCCATAGTTAGGTTTCGAACAGGTTACGGATTACTTTCTTATTGAGCATACAATTTCAAAGACGTGAATAGCAGAGAGGCTTATTGTTTTAAGTTCTCTATTAAAATATTGAATTTGAAACACATGAATGTATTTTGAACATTGTCTCAATTATGTGCAACTTTGTTATGTCGCGACGTTTACATCATTTATCATTGAAGATTTATATCACGATAATGACAACATTAATTGACGATAATAATTAATTTTGTTTATACCAGATAATCAGAAGATGCGGGCCATCATAATATTGAATTACAGCTGTCGTTGCCGCAAGTGACATTTTTTAAATTATTCAAAGTCCTATATATACGTCACTCTAGATTGTTGACTGTAAGCTAATTTAATGATGTGATTATCATCTAACTCCGGTCCATGTTTCTAATGACGATTATACTAAATCTTGCAATTGATCGATAATTCCATATCACAACTGACGAATTTTGAAGCTAACGAAGCTAATTTTTTGTTCGAATTATTTATGGATCTATATTCTCACGAGTCAACGTTTTGAAGTAGCATTGATGTTGGATATTATGATTTCTACTTCGCAAATCTGATTTACATAGCTTTTATCCTTAATTAATTTTAATATACAACTTCGCGACATACTATTTAACTGCTTAGCATAGATGTTCGTCAATGATATTTGCTATTCACATCGGCGATACCTAAATAAAAAAAAATGCATCGACAGCTATTACTCTGTTTTCAAAATACCCACGCTTCAACTTCTCGCGCGAGATGCAATCGTATACGGATGGAGGTGGCCGTGACGGAGTGACGGCACGTCGTGGCGAGGAGGTAGCCAAAGAAGGTGGGAGGCCAAGTTGGCGGAGCACCGACGAGGATCGAGAAGATCGAGCGGGAGAGAAGGAGACGCGTCGCGAAAGTAGGGGCAAGAACCGCTTACGAATTACGCGACGGGCAGTCAGCTACACAAACCGGCTCCGGGCTACCTCTATGCGACACGGCTGCCAATTAGCGGACTGACATCGACCTGACTGACCACCGTGCACTGTCGACCAGTCGTTTTCTTTGGCTCCTTCTTCGAGGTTTCGCGTTCTACCCACCACCATATCGTCATCATCGCCATCTTCTCCTTTTTTTTTTTTTTCTCCTCCTTCTCCTTCTGTCATTAGCGCACTTTTTTTTTCGTTGCCGCGTTTTCGCTTTCAATTTTTCTATCTCTACGCCCTCGTCACCGCGCTGACGGGTGGGTGATCGCCGAGGTGTCGCGGCGCCTGTCGGACCGAGGCTTTTTACGTGCGTGCCATCGGATGTGCGCGGCCTCGAAATGCGGGGCCCGATTCGGGGGCCCGGACTTTCCACCGCCGGTTCGGCAACCGACGTGACCGGACAATGGACGCGCGTGCACTCTGAATAAATTTCTAAACGGCCTCGGCTATTTAGAACGATGCCTATAGCCCATAGCGAGCATATAGGGACCGCTCTATTTTTCACCTCTGATGCATTCAGACAGCAGTTTAGTTGTAACATGGTAGACGGTGATAATCCGACTTGAGCTTCTGTTGCGGAGCAACAGAATATACAGAATCCCTGGCTTCTTCCGTTTTTAATTCGCCGGCACATATTTTCGATGCAACAAACATGTACTGCTATAACGTTGCAGAATTTGTGACATTCTAGCCAACTTACATGCCTTGAGTGCTCATTACAACCTTTAAAAAAATATATATATAATATGTGTATATATATATATATATATTCCTTAAATTCGCCAATTAATGCGACCTAAGTTGTACTTGCATCGAAAGTTACAAAGTAAACATTTTAGAACTTTAGCCGAAGTTGTTCTTTTAAATATATTCTTTTAAATGTGCACAAAATGCAAATCTCGGGTTGCTCGTTTGAATAAATTATAATGCGCGTCTCCAAAGTTGCGATGCTTATACGGGAAGAATTCAATTAAAAGTCACCCTTCAGTCCACTCCCGAATCAATGAGAGGTCTGATTGGCCTGGTTGAATAATCAGCACCGCGCGTAATTATCGGCCGTGCATGGCGCGCTCTGCGTTGCACGAAAATGCAATTAAAAAAAAAAAAAAAAATCGCGCATCTAATAAATTGTTTCCGGCACGCAGAACGCTCGCTCGGCTAAAATCCACGATATCGGTAAACGACGATCGGGGCCCGAATCGACGAGTTTCTCGGCGAAAGCGCGACACCTCGCGTCGATAAAAATGATAATGAAGAAGATACAATTGACGAGCGCCGATTGTGCGCGTTTTCGTTCAATCGACTCGGTCCACCTCCGAAGCAGAAGTCACTTTATGAATATTAATGACCACCGGTTTTGCGAGGGCTCGCGCCCGCGATAATTGTTTTCCCCGCTCATTACGTCGCGCGTGAGGTATTTACGCGATTCGATCGTGCCTACGCGCGCCATATAAAAGGGGGAAGAGAGGCGCGCACAATGGGCATAAATAAGCTTAATTCGCACGAGGGTCGCATTCGCGCCTTCGGCGCCGCGTCGCGCACCTTCCGGGAACGGCCGTCGAGAGATGCGGTTAAGTAATTGACCGTTACATATGTAATTTACAATGCGCGTACCGTCGGATACACATGACTTCGGCGCTCCGTGGAGCCCACGGGTTCGCGCAGCGGCACGTTTAAACCGTCGGATCGATGCCGCTTTCGACGACAGGAGTATGAGGGGCTCCGATCGTGTATCGATACGCGCGGCACACATCGCGACAATAATTATTACGTACGTCAGCCAGAATTATTCGCGGCTTTCTAAAAGGCCAATGAAAATTTTCGTGCGCAGTCATTTCTTTCCTTTCATCTCTCTCTCATTCCTCCTCTTTTCTCCGCTAACGTCGATTTTTTCTTCTCCGTTTTTTTCAATGGCGATGCAGCTGCACGCTTTTCAGTGGTGGGCCCGCGTCACGTCGCATTACGGAATGATATTTGCTAATTGAGCACGAAGATAAAACGACAACAGCGACCGGCTAATAACCGTCCCCGCCGTCCCGACTCTCCATCCCCTTCGTTTCTCCGTTCTTTTCTCTCCTTCCTCCTTCTCTCTCTCTCTCTCTCTCTCTCTCTCTCTCACACGCGCGCGCGCGGGCCGACTCCCGCGGGAACGGATAATCATACCGTTCAACCATGTCGCACCTAGCTGCGACACTTCGGGATACTATGAGGCTCGCAGTCCCCGACTATCTCCGCGTTTTATCGGTTCGTTTCCTCGTGGTACACTCGCCCTCTAACTAGCTTCGTGCATGAAAAGCGCGCGGTCCAGGCTCGGTTGGCAATGTGAGCGCGCATCTCGACAGCAGACGCGCAGAAACGCGAAAATTTCACACTCTAAAAGTTGCACGCAGGGAAGTCGGGTCTCTACCGCGCGATAAACTTTTTTTTTCAACACATTGATCTCTTACTGTAAATAATGACGTCTATGTAAAAAGATACGTTTTACGACGTCTAGCTATAGCGTTTGAATCTTCGTCTCGAAGGCAATTTTATTTATGCGGATGATTAGTTCGCAGACCGCACGTGCAAAGGCACTGCGACGAGGCACGCGATGGATATCGCGATCGTATGAATCTATAAATTATTGACTTAAATGGGTCACGGATCGAACAAGACACCGAGTGTCTGCGTTAGAAACGAGTAAGCTCGCATAAAGTGAATGAAGCGGAAGTCAGTGCGCGCGCATCGTTATCGGCACGTCGTTTTTAGCCCAGCGAGCTCATCTACGCGCCGATTAATTATAATTGCTTCTTTCAGATATACGCGAAACCATGAGCGTCGTTCGCGACTATTCCGCGCGCTCGAGAAATATCGTCATGTTTCACCTATTTAAGTGACGAATATTAAATGTTTCAGACAGGCGAAAGTTCAAAATATAAACGAAAGTAGAACAAAAAAATATTTATATAGGTAGATGCTAGATGCGAAGAGCTTATTTATGGAGATCGATTACCAAAGCAAAACAGCGTTTCAATAGCAGACTGTTAAAAAAAAAATATATATATATATATACATATATATATATATCTGAATTCGATGTTACTTTTTTTCGAAATAACGTACATGTCTTCGTATGAATTTCACAATGAGATCGTTGTTCCCAAAAATATTTCACAATAATATTTAGAACATTTGGGTCGCTACGTTTAAGCTTGAGAAATGTCATGCGGACGACATTTAACTCAGAAAACGTGTCGCGAGTCACAATGCAAAATGCACCGTTTTAACCAGTTAAACTTTCAGGATGCATTACGAATACGTCAATCGCGCGACGGTGAATTAATACCGTTTTACTTAACTATGCCGTCCATATTCAAACCGACAGGCGTCGAGAGTCGGTACGGTCCTGGGGCGGTAATAAAAATGAGAGAAGCGAGAAGCGTGTTGCTCGATCTGACGGCTGATGGAGACGTCTTCGTTCCAGACAGACGCCTCGGACGTTCGCGACGTTTGATCGACAGTTTCTTTCCTCCTTTCGCATGCGTCGCGCCCGATCAAGTTCTCTGCTTCCACCTCTCTCCTTTCCTCTCCCTCCCTACTCCCCCCTCTCTCTCTCCCTCTTTCTTTCTCTCCTCCGTTCCACTTTCGTTCTCCTTGTCCTTCTTCCTCTCTTCCAGCCACCTTCTCGTCTCCTTTTCGCACAATCTCCAGCCTCTTCCGAAGTCCGAAGGAGGCACTTCGCGCCCCGCCGTCGTCATTCGTGTTTTTGTCGGGGCGCCTATAAATAGGTTTACCGCGCAGCGCCTTTGGACCAGCCGGGGACCAGCTTCCTCGCGTCACACGGTCGTCATAAGATCCAAGGTCGCGTCACCGACGACGGACCCGAGATCGCCCTTTGTCTCGAGTCGGGCGCAGACCGCTCGAGGAGTTTGGATGACCGCGTGACGTTAATGCAATCGTTGGGTCTGATTTGCGAACCCTCCGTGAGCATAATCTCAATTTTCCGCTCTGTAGAACTTTAATTCTCTATCCTGTAGAGTCACGTAGGCTTCGCGGATTTACATATACGTATGTTTAATTGACTTTTCGTTTATTTTGTACGTACTTTAATTCGGCATTTCACGATGGGAGTGCATTACGGTATGGTGTAGTTTGATCATTTGGCAATTCAAACTTAGATTTTCTTGCCGAACACAAGTTTAGATATTTTTGATCTTAGCTATGTGTATATGTATAGCTTTCGAATGAAGTTTGTAAAGTTTCTATCGATTGGTATATTTGGAAACTGGGAAAAAGAGTATACTTGACCTTTACTGGGATTGGACAATAGTGAGAGTATCTCTCGCGACAACTATATTGAATTTATAAGAAGAAATACATACAATTTTATATGAAGATTTTCTTTTTCTATTTGTAAAATAGAACGATGCATGCATTTATATCTCTGGTATTTTCCTGAAATACCTGCAAATTGATTCTGCCATTGGCAATTAATTACGCGTTATAATTTGCTGTCATAATCTGCTTATTAAGTCTTATTACAATAATTATTATAATTCATGGCGCTTTACTGCACCATTTGATCCGTAAATTTTACTTACTAAATCCTGCTAACTAGCATATTAAAATATTATTAAGAATAATCGTTTTCTCACCGCTTATTCGTTCTGTTTAATTGCTTATCACTGTATATTAATACTCATGAGTATTCGGTACAAATCTTGCATAACGACATATTGCAAAAGAGCTCAACGCATTCCACTTAAGAAAGAAGTCTAACGCTGCTGTCATGTGATCAACTTTCTACTTTATTATCATGTCGAAATACGTATGCGTATGCGATTTATTAGTATTTTAATAAATGCCTAAGAGCAATATAGCTTCTTATCAAACGTAACATAATTATGTCGTTAAACCTGGCGAAACACGTTTGAAGATTCAAAAGTGGGACAGAATTATACGAGCGATTCACTCTCGAGCGATGGTAATACATTTCTCTCGGCATCATCGCGAACGGCGAAAAATATGCCCGACCGAGAACAGCAGTTTGCGGGGCGGGTCTTAAACGCGTCGGTTATTAAGAATTCACTTCCCTAAATTTCCGACGAAACGACGCGCTTCTATCCTGCGGTGCTATCTGCCTCAATGCCATGCCGTCGTCTTTCAACCTGTCGTGAAACGGGAACGTTGATGCTGCCTCCTGTTTCATTCAAAATCCTTCCACGGGCGAGATAGAAGAGCCCCCTCCTCCCACTGTCTTACCCCGCTGTCTCAGAAAGTCCGGAATGCCCGATAATCATCGGTAAATCACTCGAATCTTGCGTATGCGTGCGTTCGTCAGAACGCATACACGCGCGTTCTTACCTGTCCGCAACGTGGGTCAATCTTTATGGCGGATATAACTCGCCTGATTTCACTGAAGATTATCTCGTTATTTATTGGAAAGGTGGACACGATGTCCGCGGCTGCCCGAAAAATCTCCTCATCGTCCTCTTCTTTCACCTCCTCTTCATCGTTCGCTTATTTGTTCTCAAATGCGTACGCATAGCGACAGGTAGAAGCCGATCACGGATGATTCACGATGATGCGGGGCTGTAAATAAAGGCCACCGGCGGCTTTCACACTCGGCCAGCGGGGAAACTCGCGCTCGCTCCAGTTTGCTGTAATTATTTTCAACCGCGCGTAAATTTCGGCGGAGTGAAATTTATCGCGCCTAAGACATGGAACGTTATGAAAGTCTGTTCAGATCTCCGAGAAATTAGATTCGATTCTTGCAAAAATAACATCGTTCACGAAGTTACGAAGAAGTATCAATCATATACAAATCAAAGTATATATAGAAATGTGTAATTTAATATTTTTATAATTTTCCAAACACTTGTATAATTAATATTGAGTTTAGACAACGTTATTGATATTTATCTTATTGTTTAAATATTTTTAAAAGCGATTTGTTCAGACAAGTTGAGTCCTGACATGTGAACTATAATCATTGTGAGACAAAGATTTTACGAAATTATTGCGGCCGATCGATATTCATTGTCTTCGGAACATCTAAAAAAAACGATCGCGTAGATACGCCTCGCAGACGACAGCCTCCCGTTCGTACTTAGGTAAACACCAGGCGTTAATTCTCATAACGGAAACTTCCTAAACGCGAAGTTACGCATGCAGTTCTACGAGCCGCGCAGGAACCGTAGGGGGATGAACGAGGAGAAGAGCGCGAGGGGAACGACGGGGGTGGCTTTCGCGTGTTATACGCGCCTAAGGCGCCGTTGGTAGCCTGGGGGATGCGGGGGGATGCGGAGGGATGGACGAGAGCGGAGAATGCAGGCTGCACAACTTGATAATAATAAACTGAAAAAGGAGCAAAGGGCGTTATTTTAAAAGGGAAATGCAGCGCCGCATTTTTATGTCTTCGCCAGAACTTTTCATCTCCCGTGCCTGCGCTAAAAGGTATCGCGCGCGCGCGCGCGCGGGGGGGCAGCGGAGCGACCTCTGCGAGGGTGGGAGGCAAGGGAAGCGACGCGGCAACGGCCAGCCGGCTCGTGGAAGACAAGATGAAGAGAAGGATGTAGGAGAGACAAGGCGGAGAGACGAGGGGGAGGAGCGGGGGCCGTCAGGGGAGGCTAAAACGCGGAATGAAACGGCAGACTGCCGCTGATGAAATTCATAATTTAGATCCAATGCGCTCTCTGTACCTCGTTTAGAATACACTGCTATTTATAGTCGAAATTTTCCTTCGGCGCGATCCCACCCCACCCCGTCTATCCCCGCGAAAGAACGCGAAGCCATCCCTCGCCTACCCTTCCTCCAGCATTTCCTGTAGATTCCCTCAGACAGAGGACTACTCACGCCACGTGGGTCCGAAATCGTGCTGTGAAGAAGATAGATGTTCGTAACTGATATATGACCGCGAATTATCACGATGTGTAAATAAAAGATGTATTCGGGAAAAGCACGTTTTTTTCTCTCCAAGAAATCCGGGAGATGGCAAGCGGTAAACAAATCACGAGATTAATTATTTAAATTGGAATTTATTGTAAGATTAAGCAATCATAAACTTTCGTAGTGCCGACTGTGCTCACGCGATAGACTAATTTACAAGATCAAATATGTAGATGCATCCGCTTAAACATGGCGCAACGCTTTCGCTCTCGTTGCGGATTATTACTTAACCCCCTGGATACACGATGTATGCCACGAAACTTTGGCTGGTAAACAACGCGGTCACCCCCCGCACAGGAACGAGGGCAGCAAGATGAAAATGGATGCGACCAGTGAGCGTCAGTTTGCTGCAAATTCAAAGGGGAAGATAAAGATCGCACAATCCCTTAGCTTAATTTACTTCTACAATATTCTTGGAAAAATGTATTCTAAAAATACCTGAAAAATTCTCATATCTTTTAAGAAATCATTTAATTCGTAATTAATTCTTATTAAGCCAAATTCAAACAATTCATAGACAAGACAAAGATAAGATATTCACGTTAAAGCTTCCAAACAAACTTTATCGATCTCTCCAAAGAGATTCATGCAGATTTATATGTCTGCTAACAGAAAATCACGCATCAAGGGCTCATATTCTTCAAAGGGCCGATAGCGGAGGAACCGGGCGACCTAATCGGCGCGATCGACACGATATGGCAGTAGGGACGTGAGAGAGAGAGAGCAAAAGTAATTGGACACATTGGCGGGCGCGAGTGCTCGAGTACTCGGCGAACGCATGACGCGCCAGGTACCCGGACCGTAATGCACGCTAAATAGGTGGATAGCGAGGCCGTATGTTAACTGCGAAACGTCATATTACTCCGACGTGTGACGGCTGGGTGGCACGCATCTTGAGGCACTGCCCCTTCCGTTTATCCGCTGTCGCGTTTCGCCCGGCAGTTACTCCGGCTCCTAATAGGATGTAATATTATACGGAGAGTCACGTCCACTCGAATCCGCGGGCTTTAACGGTGACTGGGCACGAAACGGCCTATACGTCCGACGCCGACCGGCTATCCGACTATACGTGCTCCCTATGCCATGCCGGGCACAAATGTGTGGGTGCTGTCTGTGTGTGTGTGTGTGTTTGAGGGAAAGAGGGAGGGAGAGAGCCTCGCATTCTCCTCGAGTTCGCGTCGATACCGTGACTGAGAGGAGTCAAGATGAAAATTACGAATCGCCGTCTCGACGCGGCCGATTAGATTCTTGGGGCCGGTTTGATAGCTGGGGGATGCGTGGATGATTGCGGAGTCGCGTCGAAGATGAGATGACAGGTGTCGCGTCGATGGCTATCTCTCCGTTGCCTTTGTTCGGCGATTCGAACTTGGAGAAATTAATTTTATGCGATATTTCATTCCAAAGTCGCGCTAGATCAGAATCTTCTAGCTGTTATAATTGTGCAGTATTTAATAAATTGAGATATCGTATGTACCACACATCAGAATATCTCAAAGATTTGTTATGCAGTTATGCGGCAAAAAATATCGTTTTTTTTTTACTTAAAACCATTTTGACTGCCTAATAACATTAAGTTAGTAAAAAAATCGATATATTATATTATTCGAAACAATTCGATGTATTCTACAAGAGAAAAAGTTTTATTAATCAAGTGACCTTTTGAGGAAACAGAATAAAAAAATTAAAAAAATATGTGGCTATAAAACGTATACGTACGCGATCGTATTTGCACGAACTGGCGCGTTTTTTTCCCCCCAGCTGTATTTTCTCGCCGGAACATTTAGTTACAATTGCCGGAGTTTAGTTACAATCGGTTAAAACGTTGATTCATGTTAGACGACCGATGCGAGTGCTGCGAGAGCGCCGCTTAACGGGCCCGCCGCTACCCATGAAAAATCATAACGGCCCGCGGTCGCGTTCGCGGACGCCCACGCCGCACTCGCGTGCCGGCGCATTAATTGGTTGCGTTCTCGCAGTATCGGACGGAATCCCGAAAGCAATCGATACGCGGCCCTATCCACCTACGGGCGATTACCGGGCCGGCTGGTTGGCGGACGGCGCGGCCCCCGGAGCAGGGGGGGAGACAGAGGCGAGGAGAGACAGAGGCATTGTAAATTGACCGTAATTGCGTTCAATGTTACGCGCGTACACGGACGGATCAAAGTCAATTGCTCGAAGTGACGCTCAATGCGCCCCAAGAAACGCAGCCAATTGGCTTTGCGCACTCGTGCGATCGTCGCGAAAGATCCGCGGTCGGGAAATTACAGCGGGAAAAGGGCACTTCGCACAACGATAATAAGAAAACAAAAATTAGAGCGACAACATTCAGTTGATTTAATCTTTTTTCCATATTCGGTATATGTTTGTAAGATATTTATAACGCGTGCGGCATTTTGCCTTTCAAATTTTTGCGGACAAGAAAAGGGATACGTTTTGTCATTTTGGTAATTTCAATCATTTTCATGTGTATAATAATATTGAGATTTAGAGCAATATATAACATAACAAAAGAATATAGCATGTATTTTTTTAAATCAACTTGTCGGTTTAGTTATTATTTTATTATTGAAGTTACGTTAAGAATGCAAGCTCTATGGAAAAATCAATATTCTTACGTAATTAACAAGTTTAGTATCGGAAAAAAGAGACTCGAAACCTTCGCTAGTCTAAAAAGGCATGACAGCTCAATTGATTGATCATCGGTGGAATATACCGACCGATTGTAACTCCGAATGCTGATTAGGCAACTCGTTCCATGCATCGGATCATATTAAATCGCAATTGGTCGCACGAATATTACTTGTCAATCGATAAATTATCAACGAAAGTAGAATGTCATTTCCTATTACGGCATTAATTTCCGGTTGTTTCGAGGACTTGGAAAAAAGACGTTATTTATAATAAAATCTTTCCGAGACTCAACTCGATGATAATCCCGCGGTTATCGACAATGATCGCTCGTCACGGAAGTGATAGGACACTTCTTAACACGAGTGTCGGTCCTGTGAATGCCGTGCCGGGAGATAATCCGTGAAACAAGTCGAGTCGGCGAGTATAACCGCGATGAATACGTACAATAAGCGTCGAATGCCGGATGGGCTGACGCTTCAAGCCTGGCTAATGGAGAGAATCCCAGATCGCGTTTGAATCTCGAGAGAGGCGAGACGAAGCGTCGATCAAACGCAGCCCGTCGTATCGGTCGCATTGAAAACCGTCTTTTTCCCCGGTAGGCAGCTTACCGATCATTAGGAAGCCCGAGTGTCGAGGTGTCCGGCTTGTCATGGCTTGCCTGTTCATATACAACCGATATCGTCGCGTTTACACTGCCCGTAAAAGTGAACATGAGATTCGCAGCGCGCCACCGGAAGATAGAACTCGGCTCGATGATAGCACGTTGTTGCAGGACTCGAGAACTGGTTTTCATTTGAGCGAGGATACTCGACTGCGAAAGCTAGCGGATCGGCTAATTACCGGCGATGTTACAGAGGCGGTATATTTTCGCGTTGACGCGGCTGCGGGCTGAAATTTAACCCTTCCTAAACGATATTCCGGTCATATTGTGACAAATATTAAACTCGATTGTTAATCGATTGTTGTGCCAACCGTATCATATTTTGGAAGCGTGGGGGAGGGGGTGGAGTCTTTTGACAGTTTAAAATTGGTATATCTATCTGCGCGTGAAGCCTATTGGCTGTTTACTGACGACGAAACGCGCAACACGCCCCACGAATATCCACAGAAATTAAAAACTGACGTAAACAGTAGAAGGCGATTTTAATTGTCATCAGCAGCACGCAAGGTATTTCAATATCCAAAGCTTAAAAGTGATCGCATTTTTCCGCGAACAGAGTGATTATTTGGAAAATGAAAAAAAGGGTTTCGGTGAAGTGGTGTCACTGTTTATTTTTTTTTTTTAGATTTAGATTTAGAAAATTTTGTTTTTATTAAATAATCCGAAATATATCTAGAATTCTGTATAGATAGAGAATTATTATATACATATTACTTCGGAAGTAGATTACTTCGGAATATCTTAGTTTATGAGAGTTATAAGTTACGTCGGTGCGACTGTAAGGTGCCTCAGTACATTGCACTTCTAGGAACGCGCCACCCACGTGTCCGTTAAACCGTTTCCGGATAACGAGGCCGCAACCGACGCTTCCGCCGGTTTCCGCTCTCGCGCGAAAGCTGCGCCGCGTCTAACGGCGCGGTCAAATTCTCAAGAGGGGAACAAGTGACAGAAAGCGAGACGGAGGGAAAGAGAGAGAAAATTACGGGAACGCGAAAGAAACGTGAGCCCGAGCACAGGCGAGCGCACATGTACACGCGGCGCGGATCGCGCGGAATAAATTAACATGCAAATTTTACACTCAACACGCCTACCGTGAACGCGTTCGCATAAGTGTGCGGTTAGGCGCGATTGACCTTCCTCGTGCCGATGTGTGCGCGTACCGAGAATTACCCTTTCGTCAGACGAGCTATCAATCTTGCGGCGAGACACCGATAGGTCGCCATTACGATTAAAACCGTTTGCCTCGCCGCGCCTCGCCTCGCCTCGGCGATCCCGACGATTGACATGAAAAAAATCGCTTGGCACCTTGTTCGAGTCGTGCTCGCGCGATCTGCGAGCCGCGATCGCGCGGCGAGAGTGCCGAGGCATTACTAACGAACCGGTAACCGGCGATCAAGCAGCGCGCGGGGCAGCGCGTAAGAGATCGGTATAATCTGGGACGGGCATATTATAACTCAATTATTCATTCGACGATAATGAACCGCTGACAGTGGTGCAGTCACGCGCCGCTCGATCTGTTAATCCGCGAGAGGCGGTTTTTATCTCGCGGCTGTTTTCGTCGGGGATGATTAAAGTGTGATCGTAGCGCGCGCTTGCGCGCGCGAACAATGCGCAGCCGGAAATATTTTCGTATACGTGCTGTGGAACGGGGATATTGAATGTGATGTATGAGCCAGTCCGTTGTAACGTACAACCAACGGCATGCAATTCGATAATATCAATTTTTTTCGCTGTATCCGGTGGGTGAAAAATTACGACGTAAATATTGAAATGTAAGATATTTGATGAAACGCTCCCCGCGCGAAAGCGCTCGGGAAGATGAAGACTTTGAACTGGCGTGACTCGCGATTTCGCGCGAGTTAAGTTATCCTCGCGCCGCACATCAAATCGCATAACTATCGTGCGAGATCTATTGCACTTTCGCGATTAGGTAACGCGAGGTTTTCTGGACGATTTCTGGAGTATAGGAGGATCGCGGCGCGAAGTGTTGAGGTATAAGATGCCCGATAGGACGTTTCCCACAAGCGCCGAGAAGATATAAAGACTTCAAACGGCATTGTGATCGCACCGGAGGATAATTGCAATCGCATGACTTCTATATAAATCTACTTCCACATCGAATCGCGCAACATGCATGCACGTGTTAACACGCATCGCTGTGATTCCAATCTTTCTCCTCGATCGAATAGACTTGATCGGCCAATCAATGCTCGAAGTTAGAATCGCGTTGCTCGGCTCCGCGCTTTATTCTGAAACCTTTGCTACGTGTCGTGCGATTCCAGATTGAATTGTGTCGATTTTCTAATTGCGTTCAAGCCTGCCGGGCCGTTCGAAACTCGCACGCTTTCGTATGCTCATCGCTTATATTTCTACTTCCTGCAACGTTCTGTTCTGTAATATTTTCCTAATAAGCTGTTTAACTTATCAATTAAGAAACTTCTTATAAACTTGTGTAAGACATTCTCTATAATCCTATGCGGCATAACGTGTGCGAATTATTATATTATATGTACGCAGCCACCTCTAAATCTCGTGCGATACCGTCGTTTAGACAGGATTGCATAGTCTTTCCATTCCCGCGCATTTCACGACGGTTAATCATCGCAGCAGAGTACCTTTTTTTCCCGATGCAACCTGCTAATTGCTGTTTTTCTCAGCTTCGCCGGGCCGTAGCGGGACGCTTACGAATGGCAGAAAAAACCCAGAGTAGGTTTTACCCACGATAAATCTCGCGATCAGGTATAAGAGACGTATCCTGGTAGGTTGAACGATAATATCCGTCGCGTCCCTTCCGCTGCTTTCTTTTTTACCCACTCTCACTCGCGTCGCCCTTCTCTCCCTTCATTCGTTCGATTACACGCGCTCGATTCTTCGTGCCTATCGCGGGAGGAGTGGGTCCTCGAACGAAAATGAGGAGGTACGGCCGCGAAGAAGAAGCCTACGGAGAATCGGAGAAAAGAGAGCAGCTCGAAAGAGGCAGCAGAAAGGGTTGTGGAGATTGGGCAGGCGATAACGCTCATAATGAAAGGCATTCATTCCACCGCGAGCCCGACGGTGAGCTTGAGTGACGTGGTTGCAGACAGCTGCCTAAACCTGATCGGTCCGTACGTACGTCCATCCGTCCATCCGTCCGCTGCTCCGTCCGCTGCTCTCTCTCTTCCTCTCTCACACGTGATTTCTTTTATGATATCGTATAACCGGCCGGACCGGCGGTGCGGGCGCTCCCTCTCGCGTTCCAATCGGGTCCGGAGACAATCTTCGTGGTGCACGCACCTTGCTACGTGCAGTTGGCTGGCCCACGGAGAATGTTTACCGCGTCGAACGGCCGCGTGAACAGAATTAGCCTCGTATAATTCGACACGACGGGGCCAATTCCGCCAAATAAGCGTCGCGTCAGGATAGATCGCCGGATTTCTGTTTGTTTTCGCGCGAGAGAGCGAAAATCGGCGTCGCCACACTACACACGATAATTTTTCGCGGCGCGTTGGCGCACGCCTGACAGTCCCCATTCAAAACGGTACACAGTGGCTCGAAATTAATTAATGGTCCGAATTCTCGCAGCGATACACACGGGAAATATTAAAAATAATATTTCACCGGGAGGAATGGGAGAGCGGGTTGATACACGAGATTTTTGGCTGGCAATGACATGTATATAGGATGTATCTGGGAGAAAGAGAAAGAGAGGGAGAAAGAGAGAGACAGAGCGTCAACGTGTAATGTCCATTAATGTCTTTTGAAATCGATAATGCAATTTTGCCGCACTGGTTTACCGCACTCTCTCTATCTGTCACGTCCGCGACAATTATATAGTACTTTCATCGATGACACCGAACTCATCGATGAACCACGAAGAAGCGCTTGAGATTTTATCAGGCAAAAATATTTTCAAATGTAATCGGTGTATCTTTCAATGGAGTCATGATTATCATCATTAAAATTAAAAATTTAATTTTTGTTAGTTTTTGAGAAGCTTAGAATTTTTTCTAAGGGACGAAACACATTTTTTTATTTTATTTGTTAGCCAAAGTAAAGGAATAAGAGGAAGAGTGTTAGATGCCAAAACTTTCTATTATCACAGTTTTTTCGTCAATTGCGAGGCGATAAAAAACCGAAGTTTCGAATTTGACACGTCATTTGTTGTAAAATTTAACTCGTCGACTCGTCGAAAGACGAGTTTGGGATACTTGCTGAATTAATAATAAGATGTGAGATCTCGCATACGGGAGATGACAGTACAGCCGTCACTCGATACGTACCTGCTTCCAGTTCCTAGGTGCATCTATGTGTTCCTGTGAGTGGCACCAACACACAAGCGACCCGGGTCGCTCTCACTCTCGTTCGCTGTTTATGTCGGTTATAAAACGTTTTACGATATTTTCATCGGGATATCCTTTTCCTCTCTCGGATACTTTCTCCGGCGTAAACGTGGCGGCCTTCTCACGCAATCGACTTAATAATTGAACCGGACCTCGAAAAACGTGGATTAGCATACATCATCGTTTGGTGATACCCGCTGCCCCATAAGTGGATACGCGATTACCGCTGTATTTTTCTAAAAAAAAATTTTATGGATGACGATAATACGACGAGGAACGAGTCGCGAGTAAGTCTTCTTTTCAATTAAATTAATTTCGCCTGTATTAATTCTCGTATTAAATTAATTCCGCAAATATCAGAAATATAATATCGTGCCTTTTCGACATTTCGGAGGATTTTGATTAAAAATAAGTATATAACGAGTGAAATAATGAGGAACATCACTTTTGGCTGACATAATACCGATAACGCGATTCGTGAAATATAATGCAAGCGTCTTCTAACGCTAATTCAATGGTAATTGCGCGATACGCTTTGTACAACTATCTGCGACAAGACAAATGTCTCGCTCGCAGCGCGACTATGATTTAACAGCGCTGCATTATTCCGCACAAGCGGCGGGTTTTTGAGAGGTGAGTTTCTCCCGCGCGATGAGATGCTACGATGACGATTCCGTCATCGCGACATTTAGTTAACCCACCCACGATGTGCAACTCGTTTCTCATACCTATAATAAGCGGCGGGCGATAAATCTCTCGGCTCCTTGGACCTCCTCGAAGTGCGCGCGTTTCGAAGCCACCGTGTAAGATTCCCGTAAGAGACGTAGCAGCGAGAGCCTTAAACAGGGTTCGTCTCGGGAAAGAGTCTCCTTCGTGTCTTCTCGCGGTGAACGTCGACGCGAGATCTAAACCGGATGATCGGAACGTAACGTGACTGTCGCACGGAGCAGGAAGCCACGGCTTCGAAGGCCAATGAGCTTGGAATAATGCGTAACGTGCCTTCGCGCGCGTCCTCGTTCCACCTGTCCAACAGGCTTTTCCAGCCCCGTAAGTTAAAAGGGTTGCGTGAACCCGGTCGAGTTGCAATGGGTAATCTTATATATCTATCTTGCCCGCGCGAATACTTGTTTTATTCGCGCGTTGATATCGAGCTAGCGGTAAGACAGACGTAAGGAGAAACCTGGTGTTGTAATAAATCGCTAGCGATCTCGACTTGTGGAGCGAAAACAATAAGAAGACTCTGCGTTAATGAAAGAAAAATACGATTTATGGCATTCAATTAAAATAGTTACGTGTCTACTTGCGTCGGGACTGACGGAACGTTAATCTAATTAGTCGCGAGATACGTGCTAGAGAGCGTTTAAGTAGTTTCTGTATCGATATAACAAGTAACGTATAAGTAATTTTCTCTGAGACCGCTTATTCGAGTATCGCGCGTAATTATCCCCAAATTCCAAGTCCGACGGGTTTTCGCAGCGCACGATGTTCCATGCACGTTTCGCAGTTCGCAGTCGCCAGGTGTATTAACAATGCCGTCCATTGACATTGAGCTCCATTCACGTGTTAACTAACGCAAGCTCGCGTGCCACGTAATCCCGGCTGGCTATAAAGAAGATACTAAAGGTCCGCTGGACCGGAGAG
Organism: Temnothorax curvispinosus; assembly: GCF_003070985.1. Classification (NCBI taxonomy): domain Eukaryota; kingdom Metazoa; phylum Arthropoda; class Insecta; order Hymenoptera; family Formicidae; genus Temnothorax; species Temnothorax curvispinosus. Next base: position 248,377 of record NW_020214308.1, read on the forward strand.
AGTGCCGTGTAAATTTGCGAGGTTAACACTACCGTGTTACCTCAATGGACAATAACCTTGACTGGTGATATCAGAGGTCGCCGTTACAACGTCTTACGACGAGGCTTGCCTCTCGTTCGCTAACAACCAGGCACTGCTGGAAATGTTTCAGTTACTTTTTTCCCCTCTCTCTTTCGCCGTCTCCTTTCCCTATGTTCTTCTTCGCTGTGTCTCACTTTCCTTCGGGCATCTTACCTCCATTGCGGGTTCCTTCCTTCCTCGGCATCTTCCTCACTGACTTCTTCGAGCCTGAGCGCGACGCTGACAGAATTACGCTCGAGCCGTGCTTCTGCTCTTCGCCATATAACGAAGAGCCGAACCCCTCAGTCCTCTATGGCTCGCCATAAATATCGACGGTGACGTTTGGGGAGAAAAAAGAAACTGGCGGCTGGGAACTGTGGATGACCTCCGTCTATGAAACGGCAGTCAGCCATGCCGGTCTAACTACCGTTCGTTCTTCCTGAAGTCGAAGTGGGTCTCGTCCATTACACGCGTCAGAGGATCGTGGTCACCAGATGAATTTATTTATCCGCAACGATATTGCTACCGAAACGATCGTTTGTACTTTATATACCCTTCCATGTTTTGGACGCTCACTGCGGTATACCGAAACTCTTACGCGTTCTTTTAGGATAATAAAATATATCCTAATATTCTTTTGTTTTGAAGATGTATTTCTGTACCGAAATTTGAACGCTATCTTTCTTTGTATCTTCTAAATCGCGTATTCTGGTTAAATCAAGATTTTATAAAAATAAAATTCGACACACATAAATACACACAATTAAACGAAAATTAATAATTGTTTAACTGTTTGTATAATTGAAGATTATATATGGTCGCGATTTTATTCTCAAAAGATAGTTCATTTCTTATACGTATCGCTCGAAGAAGCAAACTGTCATCGTGACGTTCCAGTATATAGCGCAAGAAGTATTCAGCCCGCGCTTATTTCGGTTCGATTGAAGTGTAGCTTTGACATGGCGCCAGAAGAACTCTGTCGCGCTCGTGACACTTTCGGCGAGAAGCATTGAGGCGCTTGAAAGGTTAAGCGTCGGCCAAGCCCGACGTTCCTTGCATTTGTCCGATGCATCCACGGTGACGAGATAAACGATAAGCAGCGCCATTGCGAACTTTGAGCGACGATGCTGTGATCGATAGCAGAATGAGTTATACGTGACGACGACGACGACGACGATGACGACGACGACGAGGGTTACACGACCGAGGTCGCGTCTTAATGATTCGAAGAATCAGCATGACGAGGCTGTGTTCTCCGTCATGCACATCGGTTCGGTGCATTATACACGTGCCCCGATGAACGATGCCGATTTAGGGTGCGTTCCGAGATGTGCTGACAGTACTGAAAATCTATAATATACGTTACATGAATTATAGATTTTTAGTATTGTCATAGTATGTTTTGAAACGCATCATTAGGCTATCTGAAAACGAGAGCAAATCCCCTTTGCGCGAACTGGTTCAATATTAGTTCGACTATTTTCTAAATCCGTAAGCAAAATTTATAAAAATTTCGAAATTTATACATTGACAATTTTGAGGGACATTTTGTAAAAAGGCAAGAAGAAGGATAAATAATATTTGCATATACAATTAGAAAATATATTATTATTTAATTTTAATGTGTTACTTAGAAAATATATCGCGTATATAAAACAAAAGCAAGACTAGCTAAAAACTTTATTATATTACACTTTTTCTATATTTTTATTAACATGTTAAATATTGCGAGAACATTACTAATTTTCGCGTATCGCAATTGACGTTTTATCTAATATTGATTCAACCTTGATACTTTGAGTGTGCGAACGATTTTATTAATACGAAGTGTTTTTATATCGTTAGACCCGGGGGGGTAACGAATTCTCCATATGAGGTAGAATGAATAAAAATCGTCCTTGGATCGCTTTCAATGCGACATAAATTTCTATGCCGCATAAATCCTGGTAAACGCGTCGCCTGTTTTTATCATCGCGTTTAAGATCATAACTCATACTGTCCTAATTAGACTTTTCCTCCGTCCGTCCAAAGAGACAGATTCCCGCGGCGGCGTGACTTCGCGATAAGGTCGCGTTGTAAATTACAACGTTCCGATTATCGAGTGACGCACGTATTGACACTTTAACTTTCTTGATGATCGAGCAAAACAATCTTGCGGAGATAGAGATATGATTTTTCAGCTAATCCGGACGTTAGCGCTAAATTACTTGAATAATTAATAGTGTTAAGTCATTCGGTTAACATGTAAGTAATATATTGCATATAGATATAATGAATAATTATTAACGAAGAAAATTATTAAAGTAAGGGGGTATAATTATCCAAACAATTACTTAAATAAATGACATTAAATTATCTACGTAACATTCAATTGCGCTTCTTTTCTCTTCGCTTTCGTGTCTTCGATATTCTTACCCGTAGGAGAATGCCGCTCGATGATCGTGGTCTCCCGCACAGTGACTACAGGTCGGTAGGCCTGCACGCGGATACATTGTCGCTTCAGTATCGTCGCTGAATAAGCGACAATTTGTATGACAATTCCTCGATGGTCTGGTGCATTGTGCCGGCATGTGAAAGTATGGACGTAGGCATGCTGTATCCCACTGCGGCAGTTCCTACTCTTCTCCGGCTCTTTCTCTCTTCGTCATCGGAGACCACGAGTGGGTGAGGAGAGCCATTGGACGAGGCATCGAAGTGAGACGGAGAAAGAGAGCGAGATAGAGAGGAAGAGAGCGATTGGGAGCGGAGGGGAGGGAGACGGAGACAGAGAGAGATCTCCGAGTTCTCCGAGAGATCACGATCCGTGGAGCAACGGCAAAGGTCGATCCGTGCTGCACGGTGCGGCACGACGTCGCGCCACGACGACGACGACGACGACGACGACTCGGACGACGACGGTAGGACGAACGTTTATTAGAAACGGAGGAAGCGTCTCTGTGACAAATGGCGTGGTTTCATTGTTGCGCGCCGGGACCCCCGGGCCTGCACGACAACCAGGGGCCCCTCGCGCGACGTCGTAAATCTGACCGCCGCTGACGGACAGAAATCAGAACGGACGGCCGCGGGTTTCACGGTTGGAGCGCGGGCGAAAGGAGCAGCCGTCGCGGCGAGGAGGAGCGGGCCGGCGCGCGGTGGCTGGAGTTACGCCGACACCGGCCAAATATTTACGAGCTAGGTGCAATTGGGAGAGAATCCGCACACCCGGCATCTGGGATCCGATGCCGACGTGCTAGCTGTTGTAAAATTTTGACGGATCTCGTCGGCGTGACCCGCTGAGTGAAATATGTTTACCGAGTATCTCCTCACTATTTTTTCAATCATGTGCGGAACGTTTGTAAACGAATTATGCTGTCGGTGTAACCCGGACTATACAAATGCTCGAAGGACGTCGTAAAGATCGTAAAGAACTTTTTAGATGGACGGTAGACACTTAGCGGACTTAGTGTTGTTCCGAAAGGAATTATATCCTAAAGCAGGTATCGATACAATGAACTCGGAGTTTGACGTTGCAAACACAAGAAAATGATCTTTGCTTGAAAACAAATCGCAACAGTTGGGGCATTCTTATGTGTGTAGCGTCGAAAATTGAACTGCTTTTCATTAAGATATTACACCGACGGTTTCGCAAATAACTAATAAGCGAGTTCCGCGACTACAACGCGTTCAGTTCAATACCTGTTTTAAAATCCAGAGTATGATCTAGAAAGTAAAGAAGCGTAAAAGTATACAGCGCGGTACTAACAACCGAGGGGAATTAACTTCTACAAATCATTCCCGATCCGCGCTTTCAAGTCGAAAGGTTAACATCAATTGCCGGCGGCTTCGGTGAAAAAGTCGAATATCAATTTCCTCCTGCTGCGAGAGGAGGACGATGACTAACAGAAACCCAGGAGTAATCGAAGAGATAGAGTAGGGATGATAGAAGCAGAAGACGAAGAGAATGAAAGGTGTCTTATTGTTGGGAGTAAAGAGCGGGGCAGAAGGATGGAGAGAAAGAAGGAGGAGGAGAAGGAGGAGGAGGAGGAAAGGAGGAAAGGACACCGGTAGTGGCGAGTAGGAAAGCGTCAGAAGCGTGGCGGAAGAAAGGGGGAGTTCGTTAAGCGGCGATCGACCGCGGGTCTGTCAATCGGTTCGAGGGCCCGGAGAAACGAGGGGAGCCCAAGATGGCCGACCGGCAGCGTGTACACGGGGCCCCTGCTTCGCCAGCATCAGCGACTTAGCATAAATCACTCCCGCTCCGCTCCGCTCTCCCGCTTGCTCGCGCGAGCTTGCCCGCTCGTTCTCTCGGCTAACAGCCTACAGAAATGCGACCGCGCCGCAAATGCGGATCTGTCTTTGCAGCTACGTTGGCTCGTTCCGCGGCTATGATCGCATTTTGCGGCTCGTTGCGGTCGCGGGCGACACGCGATGCTGCATATGCGCCTGACCCTTCCGCTTCTTGCGCCGATGCGGCGCAACCGACTCGGACATTAATTAAATTTTGTTATTAATTAAATTAAGTAATTGCTTTTGTAGGATGAATTGAACGGTGGACACTCTGACAGTCCAGACAGTCAACTTTACTAATATAAGAAAATTATAGTATAAATCATCGTCTCTTTGTTTTTTTTACATCATAATCGATTATTTGACCAACATTGCCCTTGTCGAGAAATTAATGCAATACGCTCTGAAATGAATCAACTTAAAATAATAATTAAGATATGTTGTATAAAAAGTCGACATATTCCGCTTTTGCAAAATTAATTATTTTATTTTTTGTGATCGAATCTGCATGCACGTCACTCGCTGCAATACTTTTGCAAAAAGTTGAAAGCAGCGGAGCGTACTTTATTGCGGTTTTTAGTGTCGACTTCTTAGAACCTGCATGAGCGATGTACGTACCAATAATGCGACGCTATCCGCAAGTGATAGCAACATGCGCATATTATTCGCGCAATAGCCGGCGATCATGATTACACAAGTATCGATGCTAAACTAAAAAGATAGAGAAGGGATAAACGTGCCAAGAAAGAGAGAGAGAAAGAGAGACCAAGAGTGAAAAAGTGAGCGAACCAGTCGGTCAATCAATCACGGGAATTGATCTCGGTGGCAAGTGCAGTCACGATCAGCCAACCTGAAATATGTCGGACTTAAGAATTGATTTCGTAGAACGTGCACAGTCCGTCGTGGTTCTCTCTCTCTCTCTCTCTCTCTCTCTCTCTCTCTCTCTCTTTCTCTCTGTTCCTCTTCTCCTCCCTTCTCGACGGTCCGTCCCCTTCCCCTCTCTTTCTCTTGGATTCTGCAATGCCGTTGACACGCACGATCACTCGAAGGAGTTGGACGACGACGAAATGTGGAAGCGAAGAAGGAGAAGGGTGATCGCGATTTTTCCTCCTTCCGCGCTGGTGAAATACTTCCTCCGGCGACTGGCTCGCTTCGCATGGCTCCAATATTACGACTGCAGGAAATTCAGGGGCGAGCGGAGGGGAGAAGATGGCGAAAGAGAAAGAGAGAAAGAGAGACAGTCCGCGTGGAAAGAAGAAGGGACGAAGAAGAAAGAGCGAGCGAGATTCGCGTGGAGGGTTGGGCGAACAGAGCAAACGGACAGGTCGCTTATTTATGGCGACCATACTTCAGATATATGAACTGGTTCCCGTCGAAAGTTCGGGACGCCGCGTCTTTCCAGTTCAAAATGTATAGAGAGGTGTCCCGCCGTTCGCCTTCAAACGGGAAGATTTGCGAGGGGTCACCCTCCTCGCGCGCTATCATACGAGCTTAATTCCGTCTTCCTACTGTCGTGCGAGGCGAACGCCGGCACTCGACGCCACTACCGGTTTTATAGCGGAACGATGGGCCGGCCGAACGCCGTGAATATTTGATTACCGTAACCCCGCACCTCTCGTCGGTCCACGTACCGCGGTGACTTGAGCATTACTTGAAGCTTTATTGTTGTGCTACTATTTCTTATTGCCACGTGAGAGCAGCATGACTTTGAATGGCTCTTTGAATGTGATATATGTAGTATGTTGTTATGTTTTTTTTTTTAAGGAAAGAAAGAAAGGGGGGAGGGAGAAAGAGATGTATCTTGGCAAATTTGGAGCCGGTTCTTTAACGAAGACTTGACAAAAGGTCTCGTTGTGAAAGTAACTGTCATCGGATATTAAAAGGTTCTCCTAAATAGAATTTCGACAGTAAAAATAAATGTAACAATGTTTTTGTTTCTCAATGAATCAAGCGAAGATAATTATGTTACGCGCCAATTTAATTAACACCGTAACCGTTTTCGTAATTCTACAATAGCGCTCGAAATATAGAAAGTGTATTGTGTGTGCACGTGATCCAAACTAATTCGAACACGATGCAGTTTAACAACCATCACTCTTACGTGTCAGCGATCACGCAAATCCGCGCGTACGACAAATCGTGCGCCGATTCCAATCACCCTCCCCACTTTCCCTTCGTTTAGAATCAGCGAATCTCCGCGGGATCAGGGCGGCCAGGAATCGACTCCTTTGTCCTGAGTATGTCCCTCGTGTGCAGCACGACGTCGGTTAATTTATATTTATCCTCTTCTACGGTATATACGCAGACCGTTTCCGATATTCGAGCGGCGTTTGGAAGAGAAGCGTTTACGCGCCGAGGGAGAAGGAGTAGGAAGAGGGGCGGCCGCGAAAAGGGGCGAAACGACGATGCGGGGCGAGGATACAAGGACAGAGAGAGAGAGAGAGAGAGAGAGAGAGAGAGAGGCGATGGAGTAGATAAATAGATGGATGGGCAATATTATAACTCACCGGCTGTCATCCTGTACGGCCGAGTCAGGCTGCTAATCAGACCCCGGCGCGCACTCGCCCCTCGACCGACCCTTCACGAAAAATGGATTTATTGCCGTTCGCCTCGACTTCGGCACGCTATCGAGCTCTCTGATCCATAGAATGTAACCATCGTCGTACTATTCGCGTCGGATCCTCCCTCCGGGCCGAGTCTCTTTCTCGGGCCCTCCTACCCTCCCGACCTCGGCCTGTCGGAAACCGAAAACCGCCTCCCGAAGTTCTTTCGACTTCAATGTGGCGGAAAACATTGAAATGTCGATGCTAAATTTTTTTCGCACAATTTTCAAGATTAAATCGGATGAATCTGATGAAATTATTAAAGTTGCGTGAAGATGTAAGAGCAAGTGCCTTTGGAAGTTTAGTCACACATGTGGAAGAAATCTGATATCACAAGACCCTTATATACACAAGGATAGATTATCTTTTTAATATGATACATTGATAAAAATATTATATATACACTATAAAAGAGCTATATAATATTCATATGAACACATATATATCAATTTAATGAATTAATAACGTAACTATATTTTTATGAGACTCAGACTTCATTCATACCTTTATTTCTACTTTCCAGGACGTTTGATTACATATTCAAAAACTATAACTCTTTATCATGCTATTATATTCGAAGATGCTTTGTGTTTTTACGACATAAGCTCTGATCAAATGCCCAGTCGTATCGTTTTAAATCAATCGTTCCCTGAATCAAATTTTTTTTGTAAACAAGAAACTGCTATTATCTCTGCTCGCGTATATCGCATCGTGCCCGCGGATGCACTGTTACGCGGCGCGTAACGCACCATTCTCTTCTTTTCCGTCATCCTTCAACAGACCTCTCATCTCGTCGTGCCTGACTTATGTGCACGTGGGTGTACTCGGTTTCCAAGAGAACGCGCCGCTTTCACCGTGGTCGTTGACGATGAGAGGGTTGGATCGCGGGTAGAAGGAAGGCGAGGTAAGGTGCGGGAGGGGACTGCCGCGGAACGACAGGAGGAAGAATGGTGCGGAGGGGGGAGGGGTGACGGGGCGGAAGGAGGAGTAAGGGGTCAAGTGAGGACCAATGCATCAAGCAAACCGTGACACTCGCCTCCGCATGGCGTGCATAGATCATGCCGACCTCGTCGGTGCGCGACAGAGATGGCGCGGGGCGGGTAGGCGATTTAAGCCGTATATCGCGTGGAGAATGAGAGAGAGAGAGAGAGGGAAAGATAGAAGGAGAAGCCTTGTCCCCTCGCCTCTCTTGTCCCTTCTCAGTCCTTCGATCACCCTTCCGTCTTTCTCTTTCCCGTCGCAACTACGGCGGGAGAGCACAGATGTACGAGCTGAACGAGATAGACGCGAAGAAGAGAGCAGACGTGCCTGCGAGACCTCCGGTAACGCGAGCGTGTGCACGTATATACGCGTGTGTGAGTGCGCGCGAGCGTTTTTTCAACGAGATTTATTACCGAACTCCTAATGCTCCGGGACAAGGGAAAGGGGCCGGCGTCCCTCTTCTCCGCCTCCACCTATGCCGTCGCCGTCGCCGTCGCCGTCGACGACGTCGTCGTCGCCGTGTCGACAGTACTTCGTACCTTCTCGCCGTGCCTCCGCTCGTCTCCGCGGGTCGCTTAATCCCCCAGCTGCCACGCTATTACGAGTTGATTTACATTCTCGCACTAACAAGGGTTGAGATAGGGGCCGGAGGATGGATTTGGTGGCCCTCTCGATAGGTCGTCGATACCGGCGGACCGGACGGTCCCGGATGACGACCTATTCGGCGCGTCGAACCACAGTGAACCGCTGAACCAATCTTCATAATTGGCGAACAATCGAGTCGACAGCTTTTCCGGAAATTCCGATGGCCCCGTGATCGCTCTCGGCTGTTGTCGGTTAACCGCTGTCGCGTCAACGAAAAAGTGGATCACGCGAAACGATTCGAGCCGGCGGCGAGTCCCCGATTGTCTAATTCGTCATGTAAAAATACAGTAACGTAACTGGATACCGCTAGATCTCGGAAGCGACGAGGAGAGCGTATATAGGCTCGAGTTACGCCGGAGCAATAAATGTCTACGCTAAGAAATTTACGGCTACAAACGGCGTCATAAGCGCGAAATAAATCATTATTAAGTAAATCGTATTACTGTTTGTAAATTCTACTCTTAACCAGCCTAACTTTAATGAGATCATTATAAAGGGATTACATAATCGCGAGACGCGGCGAGCGTTTTACGCGTCGCGACGTAACCGCGCCGATCGCGCGAGGAGCCGGTCTCTCTGGTGGGGGGAAGGGGGGAGATCGAAATATTCGATCAACGCTCGATCGAACAGATAAAAATCCGAGCGGAGAAACACGAGGCTGCACTTTGTGCGGCTAAATGTTATGGGAAGCGGGAAGTCGGTTAAGTAGAAGCCGCTGCATCACTGTCAGGCAGGGGAACGTTCCTACTGAATCATTTTACATGTGGGGTATCAAAGAGCACCGTGAAACGAACGCGAAATATATTTGTTTCGTAAATGATATAGCGTATTCGTTTGTATGCTTAATGGTTCGGAATAGTTTTGGAAAAATCGAAAAAAAAAAAGAATAACAAAACTTCTACGAAAGTTTATGAAAGAGGAATTTTTTTAATATACTATTCTTTAGTATATTTTTAGATACTATTCTTTAATTTATTTTTAGATAGTCACATTGAGCGACTAATCCAACAAGTGAAATCGAAGTATTTAAAAACCGAAATTAAAGTTTGCAAAAATGAGAATAAATTTTGTATTAAATTCACATAAATGTAATAATAATATTAAGATCATTATTGCCAAAATTATTTATTACAAAAGTCAGATACGCAAAATTTCCTTCAAGTTACTACAATGTTTATCTTACCTCATAATTGTTCCGCATAGTTGGCCCAAGTTACCCAAACTTTTTTAAAACGAATTATCACGTCACTTTTTCTCACACAGTTTTTCTCATCTGCATTACCTGCATTACACTTCGCGATCGCGATGTGGCGTTTGCACCGAAATACTGAATATCTGACGAATAATCGTCGGACGCGTGTCGTTCCGAAGAAATCGCGAACGGGGTGAGACGGATCGGGGCAGAAAGATTCGGAGGGTTGGAGAAGAGAAAAAGATAGAGAGAGAAGGAGAAAGAAAAAAAAAGGAATCAGCCTCGAGACACATCGTCACAGAAGACGAGAAGGGCGACTCGCGAGGAAGAAAGACTCTCGGGAACTCCGAAGAGTGGGATGGGGGCGTGGGTGGAATGGGCGATGGTGGGGACGGGAGAGAAACACGGCGCCCCGCTAGGAAACTCCGCTCGGTGGTGGGGACACAGTTCAGGGCCGCGGGGAGGGAAATGACGGCACAACGAGTAGGGGCAGACAACGCTACGATGGAGGGGGCAGAGGTGGGGAAGATGACCGCGGAGCCGTCAGTGCGCCACGTGCTGCCGTCGCGGGTGGGTCTTCGCTTTCGCTCCGTTCCGTCGGCGGGCCATGCACGCTGTCGCGTTATCGTGATATTCCTCCCTCTCTCACCGTGGTGAACCGAATCGAAAAGGACGGGTGCGCGTCACAGTTGACAATCGGGGGTGCGTGGGAAGAGTTGCGACGAAATGCACGTCTCCGCGCGATGACGGATGACGGTGCGAGCGAGGGTGCGGAGCGTTCCGAGCGGAGGAAGCAGAGTGACCGTTGAGGACCACGCGCGAGAGAAGAAGTTTTAGTGAATGGTGAGAGTCGTTGTCCCTCGCCCCTTCCCCGGCTCGATCCTCGTCCACCCCCCTCGTTAAGTCGTGTTTACGTCGCGCGGAGCTCGTCGTGGCGATGACGTGGTGATATGGTGCCGAGAGTCTCGCATCCGAGGCGCATCCCGATGCTCGCCGTCCCAACGCCGCGTTGCTCCTGTCGTGACTCCTGGACGAGGACCGGCGTTGCGTCTGAGGTGTCGGCGGCAACGACACGTCGGGACCGACGTATCCTGCCCGGTGGAACCACTACTTCGTGGTGAGTGTGCCGTGTGATTCACGCCGTTTCCGGTGATCGTCGCGGGCAACGTGTCATTGTTGATTATATTATCGATTACTCCCGTCCGAGGAGCTTCTAATCTTGCTCAAAGTCGTGTGCGAATATACACATCGGAATGTGCTCACCCGTCCGAGTGCCGTCACATGCTGTTTTGTTTATTCGCTCGCTGGGAAGTAAACAGTGAAAAAAGGCGATACGTCGAGGACTAATGTCTGCTCCGAAACGTAAAAGCTAGAGTGTGAGTTGTGTTTGATAGGCCTTAAAGATATTACTTCATTCCAGAGCGTGTCGTTTTTTATATAGTGTTTACGTGAATAATTCCACGTCTCACGACGTCACACGCAAATAGAGAGAAAAAAATTTATCTTCTCAGTTATTCGTGCAGAGAGTGAACAGTTTACTCCGAAACGCGTGACTTAAACTTCAGTTTGCGTTGAGCCTCGGTGAGGATTATCAAAGTGTCATGCACGAAAGTTTTAATTTGGAAAATTCAGTTTCGTTAAAGTCCCTTTTTCATCACTCTTTATAACCACGACGGTCGTGTAGAGTGCCGCAAGCAAATTTCACTTTACCGTTCCATCTCGCAAATTTTCGCGCGTAAATAGTTTTCGGGGAAGGATCATACGAGTCTCCGCGTCGGAAATAAATATCCGCGAGAAGTGCAACGCGGTGGACTGTCCGCGCAGTGTTTAAAAAGAACGGAATTAAAAAAAAAGACGAAGGGAAGAAAAGAAAGATTACCGCGGCGTGGGTTCGCGCGAGCGCGATAGCCTGCATAAACAAAAGTGCAGGGTGCGCAGCAGGTGGCGGGGAATCGCGTGTAATCCTCGTGCCACGTCCGGATCGTCCGCGGAGAGCCGCGGTCGCTTCTACCCCTTTGGAAAATTAACGTCGCGCCGCATTAACCTCGATCAAGCGTGTGCCGCATCAAAGCGTAGTCGTGGATTAAATCACGCCGCGCGATTCTATTTTCGCCGTGTCCTCGCGGCGCGATTCGGATTTTCTCTGTCACGCGTCTCCTGTCCCTCCACGTCTTCGTCCGTCCCACACGTACACTTACGTACGAACGCACGCTCTCTTTCTGCCTCAGTGTGTGTGTGTCTCTCTCTCTTTCTCTCTCTCTGTCTCTCGCTATCTTCGATTCCGAAATATCTTACGAGCTGTCAAGATAAAAACGCCGTGATTTCCTATAGCGCGAGTGACACATATTAAAGCGTTCAGACCTTGTAAAATATGATATTATATCGATGTGATGTGATGTGATGTGCAATATGTGAGATTATCGACACGTATTCGACGGGCTAATTTCGATTTGGGTCGAATTTTGATTGGTAAAATGTCAGTATGTGACTAGATGTCACGCGTATCATAATGTATGCGACAATTAGAATGAGAATAGCGAATGCTATTTTTGCTGTCAAGCTTATTTTAATTGTATTAAGATTAATATGACAAGATTAAATGGACTTCTACCATTTAAAATAAAATTATTTGTAATAATTGTATTGATCTTATTTTTTTTTTATTAAAAAAGAGTACTATTTTGCTTAAAATATTATATTGTGTCGAGGAGCCTTAAAAATATTATTTCATTTCGGAGCATATCGTTTTTTTATTGATAGTATTTACGTGAATAATTTCATGTTTTTACGATATTACACCTTTATATTATAGACGTAATGTGAATAAAATAGAAATTTGCTGCTTAATTTGTTATTCTGCATATATATACAGAATGGCAAATAACGTTTATATTTGCTAAAATGTTTCTTTTCATGTGAAAAATGACAATAATAATGTCATTAATTCGCGAAGTTTATTTGCTAAAAGTTTTATATCTTTAAGACGCGTAATTACGTGTCAATTTTCCCAACAAAATTTAACTCTAATCTCTTAACTTTATTCTACAAATTTTTGATCTCTTTCGCAAGTATTGTCTATAATGAAGACAGAAGTCGTAATAGGAATAATGTAATAATGAAACTATATAATTGACTATAATTACTGATCAATATTTCATGATGATCAGAATTTAAGTATCTTCAATTTGATCCTCAAATCTTTCCGTCTTTAATTGTCCTAATTGCATTTTATTTCCTACTTGCGTCATCCGTAATGAGAAGCGCGATAGAAAAAGAGATAGAGATAGAGAGTGTGTGAGAGCATGTCTATGCGTCATGCTGCGTGTGGTTTACCTCATATCCGCGCTAATTGTCAGTTCATCAATATCGTGCCTGAAAAATGCATTTTTGAGCGAGCGCACTACGGGGGGAGCATAGAGCGTCGAGTGGACGCCTCCACCCTTTTGCCACCCGCCAGGCCGGAGGGTTGAGGGTGGGTTCGGGGCCGCTTCTTGACACGCTTTCCATCTTCGGTCTGATGGATGCGGTAAACGCTGGCGTTGACAGTGCGTTTTAATTGCGAGGTCCGCGTTACTGAAGCCATCCGAAGTGGGTCTCGGCTGACGGGATTGAAAGCGCGCGTCATCGCGACGAGAGATTTTTTTCTGCCGCGCGCGCGGTGCGATACCGGTGTGACCGGTGTGCAGCGATGGATCACTTCGATCAACGATCCACCGCGACGTCAGGCCCCCGCGGACTTCGATTCCGGGCCGACCGACGGCCCGACCCGATTTTTTTGTTTCCTTTTTTTCTCTCCGTTTTTTTTTTCTTTAACGGGAGTATTTACTTTGCGCGCTTCTCCGCGCGCGAACGAATGCGGAGCGAATCGCGCGCGGAAGTTCGAGCGGCGAAAGGAACACGACGAGACGTTGCGTCTTTATCGTTAACCTTATTTCGGGTCGAGAGAGCCCGCGACGCAATTAACGGGATGCAACGAGTCGAATAAGGCGCGGGCATCGCGATCGGAGAGAGCCGGCCTGTCAATCTTCTTGCTCCATCCTTGGAGAAGTGGTGCATTAACGCGCCGAGTCGTTCGTGGTGCGCGCACTGCCTGCCACACGATGATTCGCAATTATACGCGTCGATACTCAACGTTATGCTTTTTCGTCCTGTCGATGGTAATCCCGAAGTCGTTTCGGACCGGACAACTGAACATTTTGTTTTTATTATTGCACTGTCCGACGATCAATATAAGGAGACACGTTTCGGAGCAATTACTGCAGTTACGTAACTTTGCAAAGATTTAATTACGGTTTTGTTTTACGCTGCATTGTTGCTTCCCTCGCGTAATTGTGGAGCACTTTGTACATTAAGAGATGCATTATGAATTCGAGAAAACGTAAAGCGCAGAGACGAATAGGAGACAACTTCCGTTTGCGTAAAATAACATGTACATGTTATTTTAAACTACTGTGCTTACACTTGCGCTTGACGAATGTAAACGTGAACGCGAATTAGTTTATTATTTTAGTCTCGGACACCTGAGGAGAGAGAGAACTCTTCGGGGTAGCGTGAACCGAGCGAAGTGTGTTCGCATATTGCGTTCACGTATCAATATAGAGATGTTTATTGCATGCACGATGCGCGCGTCTACGTGAAATGAGACAGGCTGTGTTGTGCTTAGACACAGATCACATTTAGCAATTCATAGAAATTGTTTCGAGAGCCTGTCTAGATAAGACTCGTTGACGGATGTTTAACATACATCGTATTTTTTATTCGTTTTTTTATTTGTCGCCTCGAATAAAGTTACAATAGCATAATAAATTGCTTAATGTCGACTATCCTTACGTGACGGCTCTTGCATGTAGCGTACAAATCAAATTAAGATTTTACAATAATAAATCGCACTGTGAGACTAACGTAAGATGTGGAAAGCAGCAATGATTCTCCCACAACTTTATCTTTTACTCCGTGGAAACTGCGAAAAAGTTATAGGAATACCTGACGCACATACGTCTTATGAATGTAACATATTTTTCACGGTCTTTCATTATTTTTACACTAACTCGCTATAAACAATACGCTTTTTCGCGTCACACGCACGTGGTGGCAGTCGCCGGATATTTACGAGACAATCTGACGTGACAAACATCGTATGGGAAATAAATTCTATCACGTATCTTTCGTCATTAATTAAATAACAACTTTTTAATAGGCACACGCATAAACGATTAGCAAGCTTTTTATCGGATATCGAGAATCAACTCGGCGATTAGAACAAGCACTGCGCGAATCTATAAACACATATATTAAATATATATATGCTCGTAAATCCACTCTTCATCGGTCATACGACTTAAAATTCGTTGACTTGCAATGAAGCGGACATGATGTCACCGGACAGCGATTAAATCCGCCGTGTCATCGTGAGACGCTCCCGACATACGTATGACGAGTCATTACGGATTCATGGGAATCAAAGCAACCTCGCCGTAAATATTGTTTATTGCATCTCGCTGGTCGTCGAATTAATTCGTGAAATCATTAACAATGTTAGCCAGACGTTTTCGTGACTCTGTCGACCGGTCTGTCCGAGACGCTAAACGCCTACGCTTGAATCGAGCATATAGATAGAAACTATTGCAACAGGATTAACGAGGCAAAATTGATCGATTGTTCTCTAACGCGTAACCAAGCTTTTTCACGTATTGTATTGTTTTTCGCCCAGCTTACGTCGTGTCGGTCGTGTCGCCTTGGCCCGTACGTGGATTTCGACAAATCGCTGTCTAATCGCGGCACGGCGATCGACTCGCGCGCGGAATGCGCAATGAAAATTTGTCGTCGCCGTCGTAAATCCACGTCCGCGCGCGTAGTCGTTCCTCCGCGGAGAGCCGCGTTGCATCACGTTCGTCCGCGATAGGGAGTGCTACGACTCCGTTGATTTATGAGTCAGTTTCGTAAGAGCGTAATGACGAGGAGGATTGAGATTCCGCTTTTACGTGTCGGCGGATAACGACGCGGTATCGAAGATAATTATCGCGCGCGTTTTTTTTCCACTCGCAGTGGGACAGACTCCTTCGAGATGCCTTCATCGTTATAATTTAACGCACGAGAGGCCGATAATAATACCGCGGCTAGAGAAATATCTATTCCTCTGTCATCGCTCCCCTGTATTTTGTTGCCCGCTTGAATCGCGACCCGCGAGGAGGATGATTGAGATGTTCTATCGCGGGTAAATGAATATTTTTTTCCATGCTCGCGTTATACGCATTCGCAGCCTTATATCGATCTGCAATTACTACGAATTTTATCTAAATATTTATCCACTTTTAGACACTTTTCTTTAGACATTACGTGAGATTTTTTTTAAATAACTCTCCGAACTACGCTATTGTGAACAGTGATATGTAAATATGTGATACAATAATTAAGTGATAATTGTTAATTTATCTAAGCTCCTTATTGGATTTAACTTTCAAGATAAGATAGTGAAATCCGATCCAACAGATCTATCTCGACGTGTATAAATCGGCAGATAAGTGTAGTATACCTGATTCGATCAATCTGGATTGACAGATCTATTCTAGCATGCCTGACGTAACGGATCTGATCTGTCCTGAATCTAAAAAGGGATACCCTCTGATTTTTAAGGACACGACTCGCGTCAGAGGAGTGTAGAAAGGATGAAGAACACACATATAGGAGGATCAGAGCGCGCACCTTCCTGTCCCCTTCTCTTGTAGCTATTTGGTTGTCAACTCGTCTATCCATCCATGAAGACCCGTCAGGATACTCGAGCTGCACCGAGCTTGCTCCCCTTATTCCTCGTGAACGGATTAATAATAGAATCGTTGTAAGCTCACCTGCCAATGTCGCCGGGTTAAAAGGTCCCTTTGATGTTCGCCCGCAGGATTTCGCGACGCAAATGAAGGATGCTCCCCCGCGCGGCGTCACGAAACGCTATAACGCTAATGAGACACGCATACGAACGCGCGTACCAAGCAATTAATAGAATATCATTAGAACCGTTCGTTGCAGAAACGTGAAAAAATGTATATACATCACGTTTAAATTGCAGGTCGATTATCGGCTTTGCCTCACTTGTAGTCATTAAAGTCGCGTTAACATCGTGTACATTCATGAATATTTTATGTGTAAACAGACGTCTGTCCCAAAATTTTACACCATGAGATAGTCGCTTCGTTAATACGAGGTTCTGAAAGTTTGCAAGATTTTCAATGTTACGTTTAATGCTCTTATTTATTTAACAAATACAATTTATACGTATAAGAATGTTGTGCAAATATGTATACATATTTGTATATATATTATAATACATATGATATATACGTGCATTGTGTGTGGCCTAATGTAATTATTTTTTATATACATACAGTATTTTATATTATATCATAAAAATATTGTATTAATAGATCTTTGCCCAGATCTTTGATGAAGACCTTAATTTGAATATGTTAATTCACATACAGTCGTATCCGTGATTTCTCTCGCGTACACACTTTCTAGATGTGTGCTTGCCATTTAATTTCTGCGAGTTCTCATAGTGCATCATTAGCTCGGAACAGTTTCCAATCGCTTCTTTTTTTTCCGTTCCTCCTTACCGTATCGATGAGCTCTCCGGCGGTATTCGTTAGTACGGGCGTACCGCTCCTAGATAGCTAATGCGAAATGCAAAAGGGAGTAGTTTCGCCGTGTGTACGTATGTGAGTGTGCGCTGACACGTGTAGACACGCGCCTAACGAGGACGCGAAAGCGCGCAAACAGGCTTCGCTTGCGTCTATACATGTGTGTGTGTATGTGCGTACGTGCACGAAACACAGGCTGTTGTATACACACGCTCGAGAAAAACACGCACACATTTGCGCTCATGCGCGCGCGCACACACACACACGTACGCACATACATGTCAATAGCACACCCCCGCGATCCAGTACCGCCTATTGAAGTCCGCGATGACGGGGCCCGTCTGTCAGCAGATCAAAGCTGAAGTAAGCTCTCTTTGTGATGCTTTGCCGGGTTGGTATTTAATTATGTATGAGATCGATATTCGGGCCTTCGGGGCTCGTTGTCCCCCTCTTTCGCTCAGCTCTCTCTCTCTCTCTCTCTCTCTCTCTCTCTCTCTCTCTCTCTCTC
>NW_020214308.1:266269-327526 GCF_003070985.1 Temnothorax curvispinosus
TCTCTCTCTCTCTCTCTCTCTCTCTCTCTCTCTCTCTCTCTCTCTCTTTCTTTCTCTCCCTGTCTCTCTCGATCTTTCCTTTCCGCTTTTCGCTTCCCGTCCGCTTTCCTCATCTTCCCTTCTCAGCTCGTTTTGGTCGCGACCAAACTCGAAGCTCAGCCAAGCAAATCTATATCCTTAGTACGTCTTTATTATGCCATGAAGGTATGGAGAGGAGAAGGCATTCACTCTTTACAGGGATGTGTAGAATTCAAATCAGTAAGACTGTCGATAGTTTTGACCGTATTGGTAAACCTGTACTTCGGATAACGGTATTATCATTTGATGTATTTTAAATTCTACTTTTCATGTATACCTACATATAGAATCTCGTCTGCTTTTATATCGATAAAGGAAGGATATTCGAGTTTGTTTGTTATTATATTTAAGCAAGCTTTACGAAGTTTATCGTGGATTGTGATTTTCTGAAATATGATAACAATGACAGGCTTGTTTTACTCGGCGTCGCATTTCCCGTCTGTTGTTTCTTTCGGCAAAATGCTGATTCGGGTAAAGTATAAATAAACAACTTTTTCAAGCAGTCGCTCATCAATTACTTCTATTACTCGAAGTGATAGATACGAACAGATATGAAGGAAAAATAAAAAAGTGAGAGAAGAGAGAAAGATCGAGTTTCTCGATAAAGTTAATTAGTATTCGCATTCGTCCAGTTTTCGCGTGCAGTTTAAAGCGCCGACCTCGCGCGGGCATACTTTACACGTACACATTCGTGTCCCGTTCAATAGTAAAGATCTCCGTAAGCATCGGACGAATATCTGTCGAAAGGAAAGCAGGAGTCGCGGGAAGGAAGATGAGATTATTGCCAAAGTAAACGAACGAGACTGCTAGCCGTATAAATCGACGAGAAACCGCGCCGCGTTTCGACGAACGCACGTTTCGCCCGTGTGCACGTGTGTACGTATCTACGATGTACATCTCCTTTCAATGTTTGCTAATAAGCATAATGAAAGGTCAGGTCTTGATGATGGTACGAGTTTTCTTTGATAGTCCCGTGCTTGCCAACATCCGCTGCATTTAATTAAAGAAGCACGCTCGACTGTCGCATCTCTAAAATTGTCGGAGGAAGCTGGACATGATATGCTCCAGACGCAGCATCTCAGATCAATTTTCTTTTCTGATTTGATTTTTCAAAATAGTATTTGTTATTATGTTTTTATCGTGCGTAATTAAACTTCCGCTGACAAACGAACGATCTTTTTCATCGTGATGTCAGTGTTACGTGTGTGAGGAAACGAATTCGAGTCGCGAGTTGTCATTCGCGAAGGAAACAAGGGGAGAAAAATATTAACTAACCGCGATGACGCTAATTTGGCGTGACCGGCCGGTGCTTCAATAACTCGTGTATCTCTGTCGCGCCACGTTCATTTCCCGTCATCCCTTCCACCTTCCTCCTCCCTCCTGCCGCGCGCTTTTTCTGAACGAACGAATCCATTTCGCTCGATTTCCATTTTCACGCACCGATTGCACGTGCAATCGCGGCCCGCGCGACGAATGGCCGCGAAAGGTTATCGCTGCACTTCGAATTACGATCAATGTGTACCTTTCGATCTGACGACTCTGTTTTCGCTACCGCGCTCCAACGCCGGATGACAAGCGCAGTCGGCTCACGAGTCTCACCGTTGATAATCTGCGCAAAGTGGTAGGAGGGTGGTGACGGAGGATGGGAACTAATAAAACGCTCTTGATTTACACGCGGTTCTCGTCGCGCGATCCGATTTTTCGCAATGTTACCTCATACTCTTCAAACTCCACGGATCTTCCATCCACTCGAGATAATCGAACCTCATATGTATTAATTCCGCTTTAGTTTTTAACCTCTGCATTAATCTTTTATCCGCATGTTGGTGAAAAAAATTAATTTAAATTCTACCTGTTGTTTGATACTTAATTTTTGTTCAATTTAATCTTTTTTTTTGTTGTTAGCTTCTTTTTCATGACAAAACTAACCGCTTCGGATCCTTTTTGTACGCCTGCAATTTTTTTGCATGAAAGGTATGATCGTAATCATTTGTAAATATTTGTATTTACATGTGTTTTATTTCGCTTCTATCCCGGAAATTAATAATTTTCGTTATAGTGCTTCTCTTTCTCTCTTACGACCGCGATAAATAACATCGCGACGTTTCATTGCAAATTTCGTTGTTTTCCGCACGCAGCGTTTTGCCTTTTCCCATTGTCGTCGGGGGGCACCGAAGGGGCTTGTTGTTTTCCATTTCATACGGCCCGTTCGTTAGAGCACACCCTCGGTCGGCGGGTTCAGAGAGATCGTGATCGCGAGCCCGATCTAAACGGAAAAGCAAACGCTAGAGGCGTGCTGATGATGTAGACACACGCGGCGAACGAGGCATAACGCGGTCAGGACGGGGTCGGAGTAGCATGCGCGGCGAACGCGGCGTTTTGATCATTCGCACAGAAAATTGTATTTTCGAAATCAATTAATATCCGTGCGAGTAATAATACACTGGCTAATGATTGCGCAACCGTACACACCAGAGACCCGAGAGCCGGCCTCGCCTCCCTCTCCTCCCCGCCCCCGCCCCTCTTCCCCCCTTCGCCCTCCGGTGGAGAGTACCCCGCGGTGACCCCCGGGCTACTTTCAACTGGATTCCGCGCGCCGGCTGTGTGATGCGCCCGCACCGGCCAAAGTGCATTTGACAATTTTTAATTATCGATAACGAGCCCGACCGCACGACGCGACGGTACGTTCGGGCTGAAAAACAATGCGTCGACGGCTAACTGAAAAGCCGCCTCCCTCCTCTTTCATCTATCTTTCTCTTTCTCTCTGCCGCGTCCATCTCCCTGCCCCCTTTCGCGTTTGCTTCTCCTCAACCCCGCCACCGATAATTCAATATTAATTCTATTACTTGCCGATGAACGCGCGAATTTCCCGTGTAACTTAACGGTGTTTAATTTTTATCCGTCCCCGGTGATTCGCCGTTTAGCCCGGGATGGATGCGTGATGCGTCACCGTGCGCCTGTACAGCAGAGGGAGGGGGTCGGTGCGACGCGCCGGTATTTTTGCGGCGAATAACGAACGGGGTGTGCGGATGATTGTATTTCCCGCACTTATGTATATTTTAATGCATTTTTGATAACAATGCGCCGTGTAAGCGAACAAAAAGTTTTTTTGCCGGCAATTGGCAATCAGCAAACTTTAGATTATAAAGTGTCTGTGATACGCGCTGTGCGCGCGCAAATGAATGGGGCACATTTACAATAGACGCACGTTGCGAAAGAAAAAAAACACGTCTCTTTGGTAGATTAATTAATAAATAATCACCTCGCCGGTAATTGTGCGACATCGGTAAGCAGCGACGTATATTCTTATTTTGTGCTTTTGATTAACGTAAAATAAAGCGTCCGCTTTAATTATTTCTCTCATTGCGCGCGGTAACGCGGTCGTGTAAACAAATGAAACGGCTGAAGAAGGTGTACGCGGTGACATAATCCAGCGTGTAATATCAGAATCATATGGTCCACATGTTTACGCACGTAGGAGCCACTTTATTTTATTTGAGCTCCTCTTTGAATAAGCTATCGTGTCCGTCAAACGCACTAAAAAGCATATCGTATTTTTGTACTTGATAAGCTCCCAGGCGTGATTCTATCTAATTGTAAGAGTGATTCAAACGTTTATCATTGAATCGCGATAATAGTTGATAAATAATTTTTCAATAAGTTGGTTTTCCAAGTTTCTATCTGATACTATCATCTATCATCTATCTATCTGATACATCTAACCGCGTGTTTCAATGACAGTTCATAATTATGAAGCAAAGATCTCTCTTAGCTGAAATTATATTAGCAAAAATGCTGCTTTTAGACTGCAGACGTAAACAGAAATATTGATCCTTGATATTAAATTTTTCTTTTTGGACATATGCTTCGGAGTAGTCGTCCACGATGTAGTTTTGAACTTTAGATGACAGAGTTAAGATTAAACGTACAACGATATGTTTCTTTTGTGTCAGTTCTTTAATTTTCTCACAAAGTTGTAATTTTTTTTATTGTTTTCGCTTATATTATTGAGTCTACGTGATCTTCGATTTTTAGCTGCATAACGTCCAATTAATAAACGGCAAGCTACGAAGCGACAGTTCGTGTTTGCATTCGCTTTTTGCTCGCGGGTCCGGAAGCTACGCGGAATTCCGGGGAAATCGGCGCGCCTTACGAACACTTGATACAGGGTAGCTGCAGCGTACCGGGCGCCACATTGATCAAAGGAGCCGCCAAGTTGACGGGCTCTCGTCGTAACTTACGCGCTACGCTGGATATCTGCATAAAACTGGCGCCTACCATTGTCGGGTTTCCGCCGGTTTCCCCCGCTTCTCTCGTCTTGTCTTTGTCATGTTTTTTGGTAACTAAAAAAATTGCGGTTTCCCTCTCTCGACGGGCTTCCAGGGCTCGGGTGTATTTGCCTCTCGTATGTCATGCTCTCACAACCGCCGTCGTCATAGCTCGTTCGTCCTTTACGTAACGCTATTTGACGCAGGTCTTTCTCGTTATTTCGACGCGTCGCTTTTTGACGTCCTGCCGAGTCGTTGAAGTCGTTGCCAGTCGTTCTGACTGGCTTTGAAACGCTCAGGATTTGAAAGTAAATACGAAATATTTGACGCGCTAAAGCGTCGTGTATCGCGCCGCTCGACGGAGAAACTGCCGATTTCTCGTGTCCGCATAACTGCGAGCGTTACAAGTTACAACCTTACTTCGATTAATTCGCGGATATATAGGGACCGCGACCGATGGTCATTACAACGATTTGTCATAGCTCTTTTTCATTCACGTGGGCTCAATGCGCTGACGCTGACGTAAGTGTGCGCGCGCGCGCGCGCGATCGAACGACTTTCTTCGTTACAGCTTTCCCAACCGTCCACGAGCGAAAAGTTGCGCAAATGCTCGAAAAACGAGATTCGCGATGTCCTGTTCTTATTACGAACGCGCGTGAGTACATTGATATCGTCGCATCAGCGGGTCGGACACATTGATTAATTACTGGCGGAGTTATGAGTACAGCTTAGTGGTCATCCGATCATTTTCTACTCTTTCTATCCTCTATTCTATTCCTCGAGTCATGTCGCGGCTGCAACGCGCGGCCTCGCACTTTCGCGGCACCGCTCGAAATTTTAACGGCTAGTGAATGCTTGCGGAAGGAGATTATGTCCGCCGTAATAATTCCGCGGATCATGAAACCACTGCTTGACACACTTCCACTCGTACCCTCGCAATGGGCGATAAAATTCACGATTCGCCTCCGCGCGCGCGCGGTCATAGAAAAAATTTATCCGTGAATCACTCACTGGATTACTCACATCACTGCCTTCCAGATTTCGCATGACAGAAGTGTTTCGCTATGCTCTGCCAACGCAACGCTGCCCGCGTCTCTACGGTGACTCCGTCATAAATCATTCTCCGCGCGTTGATCCACGCTTACGTGAATACCTTCCGCTCGTTACTTTCGTTAATTTCGTTGAACGTTCCCCGCACGCTGGAAGCGATAGGTGACGCGTTTTAAAAACTCGCACGTCTTAAAATCGCGACCAATTGATTTTTCCAACAGTCGATCGGCGACACGCGGTCGCTTTCGCTGAACGGCATTGTCCGCGCGCATTAGCAAACATAATATCCGATGAGTCATGCGCGTAGATTCCGGTCCAATTCCGCGTGTTATGCGTATATGTACGTGTTGCATCTTCTAGGTAACGTAACCGACCAAGCGTGCTTGGATTCTGTAATTGGTGTAAGAACAGAATTGCCGAGTAATGTTCACAACTGACTGTAAGTGCTCGCAACAATTATAATGTATCGACTCATGCGCGATGTCAGAAATACATACGTACATATACATATAAATATGATACATAAATATAACACATACACACACACATATTTATTTCTTTATTTATATTTATATACTTATAAACAATACAACACACACACACAAAGGGAATATTGAAATTTTTTCCGTCGACATAGATTTGAAATATGTGAATACATTTCGCAAAATTTATATTTGATACCTCGATACCACATCCATAACTACTTTACATCTCAGAGTGTCTATACTCTGATGACTCAATCTTCAACCATAGATTGTATCCACCTGTTCCTTATACGGAATGGATAGGTATGACACGGTCTATGCGCTCGTTGTGCATTGAGTGCGATAAATGGTTCTATACTATTGATGGAATGTTGCGCGACGATGAATTATAACGTCGGCGCAAAATCACGAACGTTTATCTCTTACATTGTTACCTAGTGTTATGACGAAATCCTTCAACATGTGAGCGTTTGCGTAGCACTCTTGGAAACGTGAATACTGGCTGAAGAGATATCGAGTCAAGAGATTGCGATAGTCCCGGGAATACAATTTATACGTATATCCGTAAGGTTCACGTATTTAATTCAATGATTGACAATGATAATTCAATTTGTCTCAGTGGCGTGAAACGCTCCGGATCATCGCGAAGGAACGGTCGAAACGCCGCCGGTCTCGCCGTCGATTTATCGGTCGGTTATTAACGGCAGCGTTAACGATCGCTGAAAGATCAATCGGCTCACGGTGCATCACTTCGCGCGCGCGATTATCCCGTGCAACGCCGATATGATAATTCCGCCCATAAAACGTCGCCGAGACGCTGCGGCGTGTTCATTCACGTGCTTTTCCCCGCGGTGATCGTACGCGACAGCGTGGCCACGAGCTAGGAAGCCACGCTGATAACACCAGATAATAATTGCGCGCATTATGTCAACGCGATGCCGGTAGTGCAACCCATGACACATAGATCTCTCTCTCTCTCCACGTGATGGACGGAGAATCTAGGCTCTCACAACGACGTGGCGAAATGTCTCGAGCCAGTTGTACAGTATCAGCCAAAATTAGAAACCACTTACGAGAAACGTGGAATGTTTCGAGGAAACATAATGCATATTAAATTACATATATTTGCAGAAATAAATAATTTCGAATTCAATTATCTCTCTTCAAAATTCTTAGAACTTGAAAACTGCTCAGAACAATGTGTTTTATATTACTATGGTTTGTACGAAAGAAATTACTCGAAATGTAGAAAATGCATCATGCGTATAAACGAAAAAACATGTATATTAATATCGCAAAGATTCGAATTATAGAGAATTTTTTCCACATTATTTCTGTTTGCAATCCTTGATTTTCGGCTGACACTGTAGACGAGTGTTACAGCAGCTACCGCCTCGACGGGATCATACCGGCGCGCTTCCATCCGCGCGGGTCGCACACGTGTAGCCTGTGTAGCCTGGTGCGTGCCCACACACGTGTAACGGTACCGGAGTCGCGTGTAAGCTGGTGAATCACTACACAGCGATGCGACGCGACGCGACGCGATGCGACGCCACGCAACACGACGCGATACGACGTGCACATATGTGGGAGGCGGGAGGCGCTGGAGGCGCGTAGTGGAGCCAGTTGCCTTCCGAGGACGTGAATCTCGCCTGAATGCGGCGCCGATGACGATGACGGCGACAACGACGACGTTGTCTGGGTGGAGCTGACGACGCCACGAGGCGGTTGCCCTTTACGATTACAAGACAGGTTGTAATGGGACGGGGAGAGAGGGAGGAGGACCCGTGGGTTTAGGGAGAAACGCGCGAAGCGTGTGTGAACGTGGGTGCGTGCCGCCTCTCTGTATACGCGACATTGAGTTATGTCTCTCTCCGCGCTCGTCGAGTCCAATCGATCGCGCGTGCTTCACGATCGAATAGGATGTACGCTATTTGTATTGTAAACTGAGCCCGATGATGTAACTTCCGTTTCGGCACGGAATACTTGCTCGTTTCCTATGGATTCTTCGAGTGAGTTGCTGACACATTTTAGGCGTAAAAAAGTATCGATCTTTACTCGGCTTGCATTTTTTATAACTTTTTTACAACTTCTTTTTATGACTATTTTTTTCTGGTGAATAAAACGTTTTAAAAAATGTATGAAAGATAGGAAATTTTGTTACGCAAGCTCTCTTATAGAATATTGTAGGAAAGAATGCTAAAAAAATATATTTATATTTGAAAATTACTGAGAAATAATTTTTAGTATTTAATGGATATAATTAATATTTCTCTCTCTCTCTCTCTCGTTATGTGATATAAATTCCATTAAGATATAAAATGACAAGTTTCTTAAGTTGATCAAATTATTTCATTTGTTACATTTATGTGTATACAGCTAAACTTATATAATCAAATATCCGCAACTAACTTTTCGTGACCTTGCAACATTCGAAATTACAAGACTAGTACAATAAGCATACATTCGGAAACTTATATATAGTACAAGTCTAAAGAGCGTAATACCGAGCACTATTATTTTCATTTAGCGCTGAGAAAAATAATATTTCCCTCTCGTTTCTAAAATGGAACAGATTTATATTTCAATGTAATAATGAGGGACATTTCAGTAAATTGTGTAAGGACACCCACACATACGAAGAGAAAGATTGCATACATAATTTTAGATAATCAAATCTGGATACCAGCAGAAATATGATGCAGTTCCAGATATATGATTTAAAACAAAATCACTTGAAAACCTTATCGCGGCCGGCGCAGTGCATTAAATACGAAAATGTCACCCTGTATATTTCTCACTCGTTCTATTACGCAGTCGAACGAAAACGCGTGACCGGTCTGGCTTGATTGATTGGTTACTTTGGTGTTTGCTCTGGTTCGCCGGCACCAGGCGAGTCAGCTTCGAATTGTCACGTCGATCGATTATTTTTGACAAGGTTGATTGATAGGCGGGCAGGATCGATCGATTGACGAACATTGTACAACGCGCGGACCTCGCCCCCGTTACTGCGTCGCCGATAATAATTCCAGGTGATATTATTGTCACCTTCAGTTCGCCTTTCCCACATAAAACGGCAACTGATGGCAGGCTGCGCGGGACAATGAAATCGTATGCAATAAAATTACGATGTCCGATCATTATCAAAGTGCTTCGGATAATCGGTCATGTTTTAATTAAACGGGTTTCCTGCCCTTTCCTTCGTGTGATTTCGACATCTGGCATATTTTTATATATACCTTCCTAAAAACGCTCCTAGAAATTGCTTTCGCACTTATTGCGACCGCTACAGCAACTATTATACATGTCACTGAAATTAAATTTAAGTATAAGAATATGATATCTTTAAAATTTCTTACATATACATGTACATACAATTTGAAACGAAGACAAAAAGGAATTGAATATTTTTCTTTTATCGAGAAAGGTCTAATAAACATGAAGTAATTAAGCGCAATAAAATGGAACTAAAATTTAATATGACACAACGATATTGTATTTGAACGCAAAATGAAGATGTGCCAATCGTCCGCAATTGGATTTTTATTCCAGCGTTAAGCAAGCGCGATCCAAGTAGCGTATTTCATCACGCACTAAGCGGCCCGTATAAATTAATCACCTACAATTAAGATGATCGCCGCATTCTGCTGAAGTATTAAAAGAACTGACACGCGCAGCGCCTATAAATCTTCATCGCGTTGCGGCACAACGACGCTTTTGTCTCGAATTTTTTTCCAAACGACGAGTTCTTGGGAAGAGAACGATCGCTCGAGTTTACGGCGCGGCACGACGGTCGATCGCTTCACAGCTCCGGCGATCGACTCATCGACCGTGTAACCCAATTCCTCCAACGACGAGAGAGAGAAAGAGAAAGACCCCGCCGACGTCTTGAGGCCTCGTCACGAGGTGCCATTCGTCATAATTTTATCGATTACCCCGTCGGATAGCCGGCGACCGACCGGTCTATGCATCAGACCGGTATGATCGATTCCGCGTCGACTTCGCGAGTACGATTCCAATTAACCCGCTTCCACGCATCGCCGATCAGATACGATCCGTGGATTTCATAATTTCGAGTGTAACCGACGTGCGCGACTATCAATAATTGTAATCGATCTCGCGGCTATTTTGACGTATTCCCGAGAGGCGACTGTAAATTTCCACGCGATTTTCCTAGGATAATGGCGTAGGAGGAAATGCCTGGACGAGGCCGTATCTGTGCGATGCGATGCGATGCGGTTACAATGACAACGAGTCTGAGAAACAGCATAGTTATTACTTTCCAGTGGGCCTTATTTTCTATGCAGATTTGCGGTTGTCGTCGGACGCGAATGATTTATCATTTCATTGTGCATTCCCACCAGTGTAAATTACTTGCATAATGCTATTTATCACGCGATAAACCGTCATCGATGACGGTTTTTACATGGCACATCCGCAGAGGAATCTTTTCCTTTCTCGGCATTACTCGGGCGGTCGTATCTGTTAAACAATCGAGCTGCCAAGTAAGTGGCAAAAATTATCCCCATTTTCTCGTAATTTAGATCGTCGCCGGGGGCAATCGGGGCGCCTAAATCATTCCTGTGCTCGCCGACCCCGGCGGCAAGACCGTTAACTACCGGCCGCTTCTAACGATCGACGATTGCTCGACATTGATATAACGGGTTGCGGACGGAAAAACCGTCCACGACGACGCATTGATAATAACAACAATAAAAGCAGTCGTCGATTGGCGGCTTTGAAGGGATGGAGAAGGAGGTGGGCGGGAGGGCGACGTGTCTCCTCCCGGAGGCACATTTCTCATTAATATAAACGTCGTCGTATATTACATGCCACCTATTCTTCCATCCTGTTCGAAACTCGTTCGGCGTAACCGATTGCATCGAGACGATCGGCTCGCTCGCGTCTCTTTCGCTTTGAGGGAGAGAGGAAGAGAGAGACAGAGAGAGAGAGAGGAGGGGGGAAGGAGAGACAGAGATAGAGACCCGCGCGGGCCCGGCTCTCGTTCGCTCTCGTTGGCTCTCGCTGCCGGCCGGGCAGTCAATCCGAACCACAGAATTCATTAATATCGCGATCACCGGACCGGCCGTATATCGCGCCGGTCGGGGGAACACGTATTGCATCGCTGCGCCGATGGCAGCTGATGGAGTGTGGCCGCGCGGTAACCGATGCATCTGCATGTAAGAGCCGGATTGATGCGGCTGCGCGCCGCACCGTCATCGAAAGACGACAGTTCGACGCGATCGTCGCCGCCCGAGGAGACACCCGTTCGCCGATCTCGTGCTAATTATTTCTGATTTAACGCTACAAGCGTGCGGTAGGAGCAGGTGTCCGTGTAACTCGAGAAATGTCGCGCTTCTTTTTGTACGATAATTTTTCAGCTTCCGAGAGAGAGAAAGGAAACATTGGGCACCGAGTACGGTCGATTCCGATAATTCTTGGTGTCGTTGGATACGCACGAGTCAGCGATTGTTACGCTTAGTACTAGATCATTACGACTGACAGTTGGTGAAAGGTTTCCTTAGAATAACATTTTTTTTAAATTACATAAGGATCTTCCACTATTTATTTGAGTAATAAATTAGTTGTATCTTTTTAAAAATGGTGCCGATTTTAGTCGAAAATTATTGTGCTGATACTGATGTATCATATTAATATATCTCCTCGTCTCATTAGAATTCACGCAACGTTTAAATGCCGTATCCGTGCCGCTTCCGAAATACGCGTTAGGTGTTTTGAAACGGGACAAATCGCGGGACTATACGCGCGCGCAGGAGAAAAAGAGAAAAAGAGAGAGAGAGAAAAATGACGTAAGGCGCGAATCCGAGTTTTACGCGTGCAGATCCGCGAAGGAGGGAAGAAGGAGCGATCTCGCGCCATCGAGTAACCTGTCGATACGCATTATGAAAGTTTCAAGAGCTAAGAGAGCGCGGCTCTTTCGCGTTTAGCTACGCGCGGCGGATATAAAAAGACCTCTTTGCCGACGATGCATTACATAATGCGCGCGCCCGTTCATAACCGTCGCCGCTTAAGTATGAATGGAGGAGAAGCCTATGCCCGCTCGCGCCCACTTCCCATATATATCGGTCGTACGCTGGCGTAGCCGAGCGCCGATCTTGACCTGCCTCAAATCACGTAAATCCTAATCCGCCCGTAACGCACACGCGCGCGTATTACGCATACGCTCGTCCGCTTGGGCGCGTGCACGCGCGCGTACGCGGGGCGTATTTTCAATAATTAAAATATTAATGAGTAACACCGACACACACCTGCCGCGCCTGGCCGCCAGTTAATTATTGATAGCCGATCCGCGTATTACTTCGCGTTAACAATTAACGATGTACAACCGGGAAAACAATTTATTTGCGCGCGGACCTCATGAAAAATTCATCCGGCGCCAATAATCCCGCGTCCGTGATCGAGCGCCGCGCAAGCTCGATTTTTGTCTGAATTCAGGTCTGAATTTATTATCGCGCGTACTTACGCTGCATAAATGTTATATCGTGTCCGGCGCATTATTTATGTCGTTATTTTAAGTTCGATAACTTGAACAGAGCGACAAATATGTTTCGAAATATTTTAAATGGGTTTGATATATTATTTACATAATAATCAGGTTAGAATTTTACGGTCGTTTATTTTTTTACGAACAATACGTTATACGTATAAAAGGTTAATATATGTATATGTATAAATATGTATAAAAAAGATCTTCTTTTACTATATTAGAAATATTAAGTTTATGATTAAATAACATATAAAATTTAGGAAGCTGGACTTTACACAGACTTAATTATTCGGTTACGATGAAAATTGTAACATAAAATTCTGTAACAATGCACCCTTTGTTTCTTTTTTTAACAAAGGTGAGTGACCTGTTTAGCTCGCGAAAAAAAATGTCTAAGAGGCTCAGGTGCAAGTATTCTACGGCGCGGCGTCCGGCTTGAGAGATCGAGTTGCCTGATGTCTTCTCAAATACCTAGGGAAACTTAAAACGGCTAAGACGTCGAGTTTTGTGTCCCCGATGTTGCAGCCTTTCTCATGTACACTTTGTGTTTCCCCTTCATTTGCAAATTTTAAAAGAGACCCTTTAAACGTAACGACGTCAAGATCTCATTCCCAACTATGATCGATGATCTTTTCTTATTTTTATATGGTCACAAACACAGTTCGATATATTGCTGAAAATTTTTATACATAAAAGGTCTTCTTATATTTCTTTCTTCTTACATTCCTTTTAAAGTGGACAAGGATAAAGGAATGTTATTAGGTAATTAGCGTCTAATGAACTTTACGCTTATAAGCAAGCAATTTCACTGACGATTGACGCATGTTATTACTGTTTTATTCTCGCACCGCGGGAGGATTCTCGAAAGCGACTCACCGAAGAAGCGGAATCGAAGATACGATCGATCTCGCTACGTAGATGAATCACTAGAGTGTGACATTGCAACAAAATGACGAGAGACCTCATCTGTGGAAGGTCATGAGCAATTTAGACTTTTCCCTTTTTGCGCTAATTTAGCTTCTTGATGTTAAATCTACAGTACCGTATCGCAATGAAAATAAATCTGAAGCTTCTGAAATATATAATTTCATATTTTTATTCAATATTCAATTTAATCAATAATTTCGATATATTCATAAAAATTATAAAAAATATTAAAGTCAGTATATATTAAAGAACTTTCGGAGTAAAACTAACAACAAAAATTAAAATTTTTTATCGATATATACATATACATGAAATTTTTATACACATGTTCGTGTTTTCTATTATGCAGGAAAGATTTATTCATAAAAGAAAATTTGTGCCAAATCAGGATTAATATGATGACTAAGAAATGTTCTCGATATCAAGAAATCATGATTTTAACTTCTTGACTTTGATCTTCTCATCGATGAAACGCGATAGCGATATCGAAATAAATTGAGGAAACGAGTTTGACGCAGATACGCGACCGCGCTATCTATGTGTTATCGTAACATGATTCACACGCGGATTTTTTAGAAAAAAAAGTTACTTCCGCTATATAAACCTGCCTATCCCGTAATAAGTTCTGTTTCGACGAGCGATTTCTTCATAAGTCGGAGTAATCTTCGGATTAGTATACACGCGCGCGTGTTTAATAGCGACTGACTGGCGTGTATGAGCCGCGGCAGCCTTTTGCCGTTAATGCCTAACAGAATTCATTACTCGTTAAACATGCGGCGCATCGCGAATTACTGTCGCGCCGTCGGCGTCGGTCTAAGGACGCCGCTTCTCTTTTTTTCCTCTTCCTCTCTTTCGCCGGCGAAACGCTGGAAACGCCGACGCGAAATTGCGATAGATATTATACTCGACCTCGTCGAGATACCTTGGCGTTCGGAACCGAACAACAGTCAATGGCCTATCGACGGAAGCTGTCGAGCGAGCGGCCGCCCAAGTGTCGAAACGTAAAATGTCGCCTGAAAAAAATCCCTGAGGGCCTTTCGAACTGCCCACTCGTAAGAGAATCCGCTATTATAGCTGAATAGACGGTTGCACAAACTACGCGTGCAAGGCGGACAGCTGTAAATGCGATTTAACGGTAAACGAGCGTTCCACGAATGCACTTGCGCATAATTATGAGTACGTGCTTCTCACCTTTACCGTGTACCACATTTTATTCAGTGATATAATAATGCGAACGCCTAATATGAGCATTCAACACACGTTGATGTGCAGACAAGAAAATCTAGATATCGTACTTTGCGGCAATTAATGTCATCAGTAATTGTTTTAATTTTGGCGCAAAGATTTACTTAGTTACATATAACTAAAAACTGATTATTTTATTCTCTTATTTTGACTTAACATTTATTTACTTCAGTGATTTATTATTTTATTCACATTACTTAGCTCAATGTGTGTAAATTATTACAAGGGAGGGGGAGGGGCACTTGCAAATTACAAATCGCGATCTTCCATGTAGATAAATGACGATCTGCTCCCTCAAAGAAGATCGTCATCGCGACGTAAGCTCGTTGTCTTTGACGAAGTAAAAGTTCCTTGATTTATGAACGTGATTTCCATCCGAAGAGAGTCTCGCCCTGACGGCTCAGTGACCAGCCAAGGTCTTGACGTCCCCGCGGTTCTACAGGATTGACAGCTGCAGAGAGTCATCCTCTACGTCGTCATCGTCATCGTGGATACGACGATGATTGGCCGAACGTGCATTTGTTCCGTGACGCAGCAGGGGCGATCGCAAGGTTCGCGCAGTCATACGGATGCCTGTTTGCGTGGCTGTATTTGTGAAGAGCCGATAGGGGCGGCACTATGAATCCAACCATCGTCTCCCTTTGTCATATCTGACTCGGAAAACGAAGACCTATAAATAACCTTTTCTCAAAGTTTTGCCGAAAAATCAAGGATTTATTCGACTCCGGTTTCTCGATTTATTTTTTCTCGCCGAAAGAAAATCAGTTTTTGAGAAATGTGAAAGTATTAGGGAAAGTTACAGGATGGATGTTGCATAATGTCTGTATAATTTCTAAGTGTTTTTTGTAAGAGTCCTTGGTGCCAAAAAAATGCAATTATCTTTTTCGATTTCATCGTGTTAAATGTAGTCAGGCGTTATTCGGTTCATGAACATTCGCGTATATATCGCGAATCTCGAAAATTTACTTTTCCGGAATCGTTCTGTCGCAACGAATAACTCGTGACAAATCTCCCCGACATCGTCTGATCGTCTCAGGAAATGAAGTTTGCGCATAGCGACGCGTGTGTGTACCTTATACCTGAAACGTTGCTTCGTCACTGGCCTTTAGACCCGCCGATGCGCGAGAGGGAAAGAAAGAGAGCGCCCGAGGAGGAGTATCCGCAACGGCAGGAATAATAAATAATAAAGGTATAGGTACGGGAGATTGATGGCTGCACCATGACTGACGTTCCATCCATCACCTCTTCGCTCTCCTCACGAAGGATTGACCGGGCACCTCCGCTGCTGCTCGTCCCCCTCGTCTCCTTACTTCTTTCTTCCTCCGGTCTCCTCTTCGACTCGTCGCCGTGCCGCTCTGCCTCGCTATTATCGCGCTCGTTCTTATTACCCAGGCTACCCCTGCCCAGCTCGTCTAAAGAAGGACTACCTACCGCGATTTCAACTTTCCTCCAGTTCGAGCTACGATGACTACGCCATTTCCGAATCCTCTTATTTGGCGTCCACCCATTAAGGGCCCTCTGGGAGCGCCCGACATTATGATTCCTAATTCCCAGGCATTTCAAGAGGATCCGTTTTTATTATCCACCGTTCTTGTGTGATCTTACCTGCCAATATCTACCTGACGTTAACGCGGGAATCAGACTGCCGCGATATATCGAGCGACGTTGAATGAATTTCTTCTTAAAAGAAATTGATCTAATCGCGCGCGATTATAACGTTCTTTGTATTATCTGGCATTGCTGCGTTTTATTTCGAGAAAAAGGACGCGCCTCATCTATGTCAACTTCTAGTTAAGAGAACCTTGACATTTTCGATTCCCGATATTTCGCGCCGCTCATCTCCGCGTGACCCTTCATTAAGCGTCTATCTGTCCACTTTAAAGCACCCCGGACGTCACCGGCACTCATTCCAGGAGGCTTGCGCAAGGTATTCGGGGAAGATTCCGGCGCGATCGCCGACGGGGTGAATCGGCCACTGGCCGACTAATCCATCCCCTTCGGCGTATGGTGAGTGGCCTGGACGGATCAATCGGAAGGCCGGTATAAGTTTCCGCCGTTGTGGTTCGGTGGTACCGAGGTTAGCTGTCGCGGTCAGTTTCGAATTGCGGCGATGTCAGTGACAGCTGTGCTCGAGGGCCACGTATTGAACTCACGTCCAGTTACGCTCCTTTATACCTACTTACCTTGCTCTCCTCTGTCCTTCTCTTCCCTCCCTTTCTCTCCCTCTTTCCCTCTTCTTCCCTCTCTCTCTCTCTCTCGCTCTCTCTTTCTCTCTTCCTTTTCCTCTTTCTCTCTCGGCCTCTCGCTCTCCGTTTTCTCATCCCAATTGCCCTTCTCGCGAGCTACCCGTCTCTCTCTTCCTCCTTCCGTCGTTTCTCCCCTTTCTCTCACTCGGTTCCTTCCATCTCGATTTCTTCGCCTCGTCCGATCTCGTCGGGAGGCTCCGCCGTGGCCACAACCGACCAGTCAAATAATCGTCCACGTAATGGGACACGCGCACAGAATCGAGCCAACCGGTAATAATAAGGTCGAAGGCGGCCTATCCAAGCCCATCTACGGCGATTAGGACGTACCACGAGACTCTGCAATCACCAGGACGCGCCAGGCATCTCATCCCCCCTCCTCCTCATTCTCTTCCTCCGCCTCGTCTGGCTCTACGCGCGACGATTAGGTATCGTTCTGATCAGTGACCACAAGGAGGGACCTACTCGCACGTGTTATTAGCAGCACTTTCGGCCGATTCTACTCCGGAGTAATGATCGTGGGATCATAGATTATACTCGATCCAGCATACGTGATTTTGAGGCTAATTATTACGGAGGACCTGCTGCTGAAATTTTACGCGCTCTACCACTTTGTCTGAGAACTGGGTTTCTTCTAATTTAGAAATGAAAAAATACGCAAAATCGCGTTGTATATAAATAATGTCATGAATTATAGGTATTTACCGAATAGTAGGTGACTTGTCGAATTTGATATTATCGAGTTTTGTATCTATTTCCAAAATAAAATAAAAAACCAAAGATTTATTTGACATTTTCAATGGTGTGTATCGATATTTATGACGCTGAAAGGCTCGAGAGGATATTAAGCTCATTTATATGCTCTTTACGATTAAAAATGATGCGGAAGAGATAAGAATCGTACACTATATAGTCTTTTTAATTTCCTTTTGGTTCGTGGTAAATAGAAATTTCGGTTTGACTTCTACCGCGCGATAGACGAAAATGACTACTCGTTACTCGCGACCCTCGTCGCTCGAGAAGCGCTTGACTTTTGAGAGGAGAAGAAGGACGATAATGGTCTTAACCCTCGGTGCTCTTACCCCGTAGAAGCTCCTTGACCCAAGAAGATACGTACTTTACTCTCGAAATCGTGAAAGGATCTTTCAGGCATTCGATCCGCGCCACGGCGGGATACTCGAAAAGGTGGGTTCGACTTCTTTAATTAGCGCTCTCGCCCTCTCACGGGATGATATCGAGACTCTTTCCCTCCTGAGGGGGCATCTTAGAGTCGAGGAAACCCGGAAAGTAGAAGACCTCTCTCCCAGCTGGCACGTTCATGGTCGCCATCGTGAGGAATACGAAGAAAAGGATGGCCGCCGCCGGGAGTAGGGGATACGATGAGGTATCCCGGTGCATGTCGGAGGGCTGTTTTACTTCCCAATTACTCGAAACACTCGGCTATCGGTGCTAGTATTAAAGGGGCTTTCTTCTCCCGCGTCTTTCTTTATCTTCCTCGTGTACACACACGTTACCGCTTCTTACTTGTCTCTATCTTTCTACCTCTTTCTTCCTGCACAGACCCTCAGCAGTACCTCGAAGATTCCCGCTCGTCTGACGTGAACCTTTCACGCGAGCGTGTGCGTGTGCGTGCGCGCACTCGTCGTCGACGTAGTTTCGACCATAGACACCGAGAAGTCGGGATAACGACGACGGGAGGCGCGAGCGCGATATTACACGGGGGTCGACGATGCTCTAGGATTGGTACCGTCGACGGTCGTTACGCGGGACAGCGGGATGGGGAGGTAGAGACGCTTCGGTCGAGACGCTTCGGGACGGCTACCTAGGGACGCTTCAGCGCAACGAGCGCCTTATCTTCGCTACACCTTCGCCAGGGAAACACCGGATCTATCTGGCCCGTTTACTACTTCGTCCCTCTCTCCCCCGCCTCCGCCTCCTGTTTCGTTCTACACAGCGGCTCAGAATATCCGCCAACCAAATAAACTACTCGCGCGAATATAATTATCAGCTGGCGGATACACTCTCGTCTTTTCTTCGAATGATTAATTCGGTTTTTTTTTTACGTTTTCTCTTCCGTAATAGAAGGAAGGTTGCAGTCAAGTGACTAGGGTATTATAATTCATGAGATGTGCGAATAATCGGGCGAAACAATACTATAAAGTTTTTTCCTTATTTCAGAAAAAGTTTAAGTTTGTTATCATTTTTTTCCTGTTTCTTATTTCTAATATAATACGTTTCTTATCGACTACGATTCCCTTCCATACTCGACACGATTAATATAGAGATGGTTAAACGCCGTAGACTTACGTATGCGTGTTTCACCTGCTGACCGTATGGCTTCTTCGTTTCGATACCTGAACTTTTTCCGGTTGTGTACTTGGATTAGCATACGCGATCACAGGCCTCTCTTCCCTCGATTATCTTGCTTGAAATATTTCCAGGCGGAAATCTAGAAGGAGATTTATAATGATGAAATCTACAAATTATCTGTATACGTACGTTAAACTGGTACATCAAATAATATGCGAACGTGTTTATCATTAATGTCAAAAATTAAACATACCCCAATTAAGATCTATAAATTAGATATTGCAATAATCATATATCGCGGCTCGATATATGTTAAGAAAGTCGCTCGATGCTCGGCAGATACGTATATTATTAACTCAAGTCACATTTATCAGGAGACATATGGTCAATCATCAATTCTACTTTGGTCATTCTATCAATGTTTTATACAGCTGCTTTCCTTATTCTCTCTGTTGTAACGCGAGCTAGCATAAATTTCAACGTTTCTGTGTCTCTGTACCTGACTTGCAACTCGATTCACTACGAAACCTTTGTAAATCGTGCTAAACCTCCGTGCCGCGAGAAGGTATGTCCACATATCACTTACTATATTGCCCGAAAAGCTAAGTAACGCTTGAAATCCGATCCGCTAGGAATCCGTGGGCCAAGTCTATGGCTCGCGTCCATTGTATCAAGCCAATTCATCGCGATACAATCGTCTTGTCTTCGCCAATCAAAGCTTGTCTGATCCATAATGGAAGCTACGTTTACCGGAGTGTCGCGCAGTTAATTTATCTTGGCGGTGTTGTTGCACGAGATATCAATAATTCGTTCCTTCGTTGATTCCGCCCGAGGCTGTTCCTCCTCATGTACTAAGCGTCAACTTTAGTCAGTCTAAAACACGAGCTGAGATGGCAGCTAATACTTCGTTTTACACATCCGAGCGCGGCGTCGTCGCTCGTCGTCGCGATGAGCGACGACGACGATGGGTGCGTCGTTCTTTGCGATAAAGCGAAGGAGGACAGTCGCAACGACGTCCGACAGGCTGAGAAAGGAAAAGAGAAAAAGAACGAGAGAGAACTTGACGATTTATAATCGGTGACGAATGGGCGCGATCGCGGAGAGTCCTCGTCTCTCTTACCCGACGTTTTATAAATGTCGCGCAGCAATAAAGACGCTGGATGGATTAGCCGCGGGTCTGGCGTGCCGAGGGAGCGGTTTCTATTCTGGTGGATTGAAACCAGACACGCGCGTCCAATGAATCAATCGGATGCCATCCGCCGCGCACCAAGTCCCCCTCACCCTCTCCCCTGCATCTCGCGTCTTTGATCTGCCGGACGCCCTTAACGCGACGATGACGATGCCGCGGAGTTCGCGACACTGTTCCGAATCTACGAACCTCTCTCCTTTTTCATTATTTTCGAGATCGCTTAACGCCCGATAGCGTCGAGGACGTTCCGCTATTTCGGGCCCATACTCCACCCTCCTGCTTTCATTTTCGATCTTTATTGGAGATGGCTCTCACTTCGCGATGCGTGTTTTGCATTTCTTTCGTTCTTGCGCACAAACATTTAAAGTTCGAAGTTTCGGTAAAAATAACGGAGATGCACTTTAACGCGACTCAACGAGAATTAATGGCGCTTAAGCATTAGCACTTGTCACGAACTCTGTTGTAAATATTCTTAAATTCTTAAAAATTATACATCATAAAGTAAGCATGATTATTTGTATTTTTAACATATCTTTGTTCGCGAATATTTTTGTAGCTCCCAGAAATTGTTACCAGACTTCGAGAAGTCATCTTCTATATCGTGCTTCGTGCTCGCGAGTAAACGCGAGCAATCAAATTTTACGACCCGGAAGACTGTCGAAGATTACGAAGAGAGACTTCGATTAGCGGCGACTGATTATCACCTCCCATTAAGGCACGCTCTCACTTTATTATCGTCGTTAGCTGCGAAACTTGGAATCGCACACGGGCGCTCATGTTCGCCGGATCCCGGCGCCTCGCGCAAGTCTTACGTAGAACCTCGGACCAGTTGTTCACGTCCCTTTTAGAGCGTTCGTTGTTCTTTTTCTACGGTGATGGTGTGACGCGAACACGGCGTATCCCCAATGTTCTCAGAATTCACGTACGCGTCATAAATAGTGCTCTGCTCGTACTCCACCGTCTTCCGGTCTTTCTCTCCTTCGGCTTCTCGCGCGGACCGACGTTTTCCAATATTCCGAACTGCACTGATTCCATCTGGGGTCCCTCCGAATCGCCTCCGACGTCGCTGTTTTCTCTCCCCTGCCCCTACGCCGCTTCGTCGAGTCTCATGTATCGATCGTCGCGTGTGTATGAGTTCTTTTTTACGCTTTCAGGCTGCCTTACCCTGCCGCGGGTCGCGAATATTACGCAGATGTGACGATAATAAGTAACGTGAACGGTATTCCCGGATATGCCGCGAAACGCGATGCTGATATTCATGATAAATTTCGATCTTTTATTAAACTATTCACAAGTCAACCTTAAATTTATCCTCGACAGATCTGTAATAAAATACACTTTGTCGCATTGATAGTTGTACATTATTCTCTGCGTCTTCGCCAATTTCTGCGCTTGCCAATTTCCGATATACTTTCAAGTAGCCCCCAACTTTTCGCCATCATACGCCGCGCGATTTATCTGGCTTGCAATAATGTCTACTTAGAATAAACCATGCTGGTTTGCAGCTGCTTCGAACAGGGAGATCTAATTTCCGCGTCGACCTGCATATTCGTCCGCAGTGAATTATTCTTCCATGTTAAACGCGACAGCGGAGTCGACGCTTTCAAGAAGACCCACTCGAGAGATATCCCTCCGTCATACGAATCCATGCCGTTGAATGGAATTGGCGCCAAGCATTTTACGAGCGTGCGCGCGCAAGTCGGCATGGGACTGTTGTGCGTCGACCTTTACCTAACAACCCTCCCGCATCGTAGCCACCTCGCTTCCTCCTTGCTGCAACCACCGCGGCAGCCGCCCCCGTCGCCAACCCTGACCTGATTTATGAGATTCTGGAAGCGTCTACTCCACCGACGCGCGTATTCGGTCCCTCTCTCTTTCTCTCTCGTTCTGCTTCTCTTTCTCTCGCCTCTCTCTCTCTCTCTCTCGATCCTTCTTCCCCTTCTGTCCCCCTCGTAACGTAGACAGCTGGCTAGTGTTTCCACGAGCGCACGTACACCGAGACGCTCTCTCGCACGTGAAGCGGAGCAAGTGGAATCCTCGCTGCTGCGTTTCGTTCATTTCCGTTCCTTTGTCCGCGCGTACGCGAAAAGTGAAGACTTATTTCGCACTCGTGTCTCGCGATATGTATCGAGGGCGGCGTCCTAATTAGTCGAGTGACAGGCTTTCGATTGCGCACACCAGATACGGTTGTCCCGGCGTCTTATCAAGTCGCGTTAGTCAAAACGTGCCGGGCGCACGCAGTTGTCTCTCATTGTCAGCCGGAAACTGTGGCGTCATCCTCTTCGCTCTCACCTGTTTACAAAGCGTCGTTATTATTCTCTTGTCTGTTTCGGCAGTTTGAAAAATTCGTTGTATTGATAAACGAAATCACGGAACGTTTTTAAAACGCTGCTACAGTATTAACGTAATGCAATTTGCGAAGTTTGGAGAACGCGCTGCTGCGCGACGGCGCTCATTGTTCGACGTTTGACGAGACGGCGCACATAATCTACTTCACATTCGTAAAAACATTCGCGTCTTCGCAGCGAGCGCAAACTTCGATCCGACGTTAGTTTTTGACGCAATTAAAGCGACGTCGGGGTCCGAATGGACTTTTCACTCGCGAAAGATTAAACTTGCTCTTTCGCCTTCGATGGGCGTCATTCATCGAGCAAGGCGAAATTCCATGGCGACGAAAAATCCAATTTTTAGAACAATCCCCCTCGCGTACGGGCACACTGACGTTTAGCAGGAATCTCTTCGTCAACAAGTAAATTTTCTTTACCCCGGGAAAGAAAAAAAATTCGAGCGAGGGTTGGATGTCACACAAAAGCCGAGTGATTTGTGACGTTCGCCATTCTTTTGACCGTGCGGCAAGGTTCGCCCTCTCTACATTCCCCCCTCCCCCCTTCCCCGCCTCGCCCCCTTCCCTTCTTCGCCGTCTTGCTCGTAGATATGGCCGAGTAATATACGAGCCCTGCATCTGTTCCCCGAGTGACGCAACGTCCCGCCATAGATCACACCCAGGCTTTTAGAGAGTGAAGGCTGTTAAGGAGAGCGCGCGAGAGAGAGAGAGAGCGAGAACGGTCGGGAAAAGGAGATACAACGAGACGCCACGAGGAGAGAAGAAAGAGAGGGCGAGAGTGAGATTGAGGGAGGAAGAGGGAGGGAAAGAGTGACAGGGTGACGTACTGTTACTGTTAAACTCGCCTGCACGTAAAGAAGAGCATGAGCAGGAGTGCGGCTGCCTCTCCAGCGTGTCGTGGCGCGAAGGGGCTGAGGGGGAGTGTGAGGCAGAAGTGGTTGCTGGTGGAAGACCGTGGAAGGTGGACGGAGACGTCGGTGTTGTTGTAAAGGGACGTAGCAGGCTAGGATCGTGGATCAGGGAGACGAATGTAGTGTGTTCCTAAAAACGTGCACTTAGTTGAAAGTCATTAATGCGATCGTACTGGCGATTGTATTTTGAATTGATCGCCCTGGTGCGATGGAGAAAAATGTTAAAACGCTCCACCGCGATCCAAGCTATCCTATTTCAAGATATATAACGCAGTCAGCAGAACGTCCAATTTAATGTTCAAGTAGTTTCCACTTTTTTGCTAAGCATTTCCAAAATTTAATATGAGAGATATTCAGATATATTATTATGGAATAGGAAGTAGGGAGGAATTATAAATTACGTCTTGCATTTTTAATATTAACAGATCACCTATAATAGATATAATTATAAAATTATTATTCTCACGTCTAATTTTATGTCTGCTCCATATTTATTTTCAAGATTTTGTACATTTTCGAGATTTATGCACTCACCTGCTCTTAATTTACAAGTTTCAATCACAGTTGTGACAGTTGTTTTGTGATATCCATTAATATTTATAAACGAAACCCCATTTAAGATATATCTACAGAAAATAATTGTAGTCAACGCAGGATATGTCAGAGAGGTCGTTAAGACAATCACGCGAAAAAGATATCATCCAATAATTCTTTCAAATGTCAGATTGGAGGGTCGTTAACGTAACATCGTCGAAAGCGAAGCGGGGAAACTCGCTTATTCGGGTTACGTAACGAGCAATAATCCGGAGAAGGCCGGGATATAGTAGCTCGATTCGCATCTCACCGGTCAAAGAATGTTACGGTAAATCGGTAAGATGCCGGTCGAGCGATATATTGCCCGAATATATGGGTTAAGAAATTTCCTTGGCCTGAAGGGTCGAGAATGGGCGTAGAGGGTGGCAAGGGTTTTTAGACGAAGGAGACGAGCGGAGGCGGGGGGGGGGGGGGAAGACAGAAAAGTGAAGCAGGGCGACGGCGACGGTGGCACGATACAGTACGCCCCTGGCGCACCGACGTAGAAACCATTGAGGCGAGATATACGAGCGAGAGTTTGTTTGCGCTTATGGCCTACGTCTGGAAAAGGGAAGGTAGGCAGGGGGGAGACGGGGAGTTGGCGTTTTATCGGGGCACCCTTATGCCTATTATGCCTTCGCGCCCCGCTCCGTCACGCCGTGCAGAAACCCCGCGCTCGCCTCCCCCCTGCTTCCCCGCACCTTCCCTCTTTCTCCGGTCCCCGTTCGGCAACCCCCCCAGTCGGTTGGGTGACGCGGCGTGCGAATTAAAACGCCTCATAAATATCTGAAACAAAGGCGGCCGCTTTCGAGGGCGTACGCCGGAAAGATATACGGCTGGTTACGATGGTCGGTACTGGGTGGTTAAGGGACGGGGGGGCGGAGGAGGGGTGAGGGGGTGAGCTGCGGGACGCGATCCTAGGTTTGGCACCCTTCGTAAAAACCCGTCGAGCAGGGTGGCTCACCACCTCCCGGAGAATCACGAGAGCATCGCGTCGATTGGGAAATTCACCGTGAAAAAGCGTGGATTTTCTTAGGAGGCTATCAACGTTTGCCGGGCGATATATCACTCATTCAATATCAGCTGTCTTAAAAGTTGCATGCTTTTTTTTCTATATATACTAGAAGTTAAACTAAGAAGAATGGTGGTTATATAATATTAAAGTGTCAATAGTTTCTTAATAATAATCGTTGAAAAAATTGAAAGTTTCAGGAAAGTAGTTTCAGTTTGGAGTTTGTGATTTAAATTTTTTAAAATGCATTAATATATATGTTAATATATGTACAATGTTAATATACGACACAATTAAGGAAATATAAGATAAATTACGACGACATGCGGTAAATTTATCGATGGGATTTCGGACTGACATTAGCTGACAAGAAACAGTTTTTTACGACAGCCTGAGACCAGGTAGACAGCAGTATTGAAATACATAAGATTTATCGTGTTTGTGATTTTGTGTATTGTTTTGAGCTGTGTAAATCCGATTTTGACTGCGCAACATTTTTGCGCGTCATAAGATATCTCGGGTAACAGGACACTGCAGAGATGATTGACTTATAGCCGGCCCACCTAAGTTTTTTTATTGTTTTCGTTTCCTTGCTCGTTTATGGCTCCTGTTTCTTCTCTTTTTCTAGTTTTACATTGTGTCCTCACAAAAGAACG
Organism: Temnothorax curvispinosus; assembly: GCF_003070985.1. NCBI lineage: Eukaryota > Metazoa > Arthropoda > Insecta > Hymenoptera > Formicidae > Temnothorax > Temnothorax curvispinosus. Next base: position 292,069 of record NW_020214308.1, read on the forward strand.
GCCGGGAAAGTTTCAAAAATTTAGACGACACTTTATGTTAATGTCTAGTCATAAATCGATGCCTAGTTGTCAGAATCTGATTATTCGATCACCGAGACGTTGCGTAATCTTTACCAAGAAGCATAACTTAAAGATGCGAGATTTTGACTGTTCTATCTTGTTTCTCTTTCAGGTAAGTAGTGGTCTCCGATCGTTTGAAAAGCGAGCGGCTCGGAGCCGCCGCACCGGACGGGAGATATGCGCAGCAAGCAGCAGCCCAGGCCTTCTTTCCGATGGCCGCAGCAGCGCGGTGATAACCTTACCGGTAAATATCCATATGTAACATCTCACGCACGCACGCACGCACGCACGCGCACGCACGTATTTTATTCTTTATTTTGCATCCTGTACTTCTCACGTCCCGACGAGATACCGCTTCTCTTCGCGTGCCGCGTAGCGGTATACCGCTCGCTCGGGAAAGAAGCGAGATCGATCGGCGATTAACCGATGCCGCACTCGTAGCCACTTGGAAATATTAGTTTAGACGATTCGATGCTTGTTTTTGCAAGACACACGGTTTCACAATTGTAGAATTTTTTAAAAATTAACTGGAATCTTCTTTTCCTCTGCTATTTTTTTTCGTGCACTGTAGTATTAGGTGTCCAAGTGAGACGTACCTGAATATCTTCTGAATCATGTTTGAATTATATTTTATTTCGAAAGTGTCAAGTTGATTGGGTATTCACTTTTTTACGGATAAGATAAAAAATAATAACATAATGGGATGGGATCCAGATATTCAATAATCTCGAAGATCGTGGATGAGTTCGTGTAATGCTATAAATACCGGGAAACATGTACATGTTGCGTCTCATTAACCGATTATTGTCGACCGGTCTGGCCTAGCCATAAATTGGATATTTACGACGGTTATAAGCGAATAACAGAGCAAAAGCGATCGGTAACGTGCGGGGGGGATCGATAAGCGCGACCAAGTGTTATAAATGACATTCTGGACGAACAGATATCGACTGAGGTTTGCTCATATGTCCTTCGATCGGACTATACTTCACGATTGTGATGTTCTTAAGTAACGTTCGATCTATTACCTTGAAAAGAACTCGGTAAATCATGATTTCTGTCTCTCATTTTCCTCTCGATTTATGTCTCCACATCAGAACGCGGTATCGTTTCTTGGAAACGCGTAACGTTTATTACCGCATTCCTGACCAACAGGTAATATGATTAATTAGTGTCGATTAAGTTGAAAAAGATGTAAAAATTATAATACATGTATTGGAGGTATACAGTGCGTCACTCTCAAATTGTTAACACGACTTTCAACTCGGATTCGCATTGCATGAAACGACATCTCATCGTACGACGGCCATTATATTCCGTTACGTATGCTATCAAAAGTGAACTTCACTGTACGATTCACAAATTTACATTTGCGATTTATTCTTCGATGCTGTTAAGAGACAACGATTTGCACCTTTCTGTCGATTCTACTGAATGACATAGACACGACGTAAGTTTACCATCGCGATCTCCTCTTTTGTCATCTTACACCATCTTGGCATACAGGTCTACGTTATATGATTATTAAAGCGTTAATATTATAGTGTTTAAAAAAAATACCGGTGCGCAGCTGCTACACCCGATCGTATGATAGATATCTGCTAACATATCCTGCCGCTCTTCTTTTTGTATCAGTTTTGTGAGCCTATAACGGAAGATATTCTATTTCGCTCTTTCCTGTACGTCACAATATAGAAGTAATTAAGGAGATAAGAAATCCTGATATATGACATGCAATGAGCGGGTTTTATCATAAACGAATATATAAAGTAAAAATAAATAATGAATATTATTAAATATATCATAATAATCTGACTTAGAAATAAAACAGAATTTTCCTGCAAAGAGCAAAATATAATAAATCAGTTAATCTTAATAAATTTACGAAGAAAACGGTAATGCACACATGCACACTTTAATCGTTTCCATTGATTTGTATTGATGATTTCGTATCAATAATAAATATTAATAATATAATTTCTCTTGTCTCTTCACACATATTTGCATAGTTTTTGTAATTTTTGTAAATGTATGTTTGTACGTATACGATTTCATTGACAATTGTGTAGTATGATGAGTATTATATAAACAATCAAATGGAAGAGTATAGCAAATCGAACAACGAGCTCAAATTCGACAGGAATAATTGCGCGAGTTGAAGAACAGGGCAAACGGAGCAACTGGTTGAACTCTTTTTACTTGCAAATTCGATGTAACTTGTACCGTGCATACGCGCGAAAGTCATTCGCTTTACAGTGCCAGAATTCCTGCGATGGGAAAGTAATTAACGAGACAGGAGAAACTAATAAATCGAACGATAAATCGAAAGCGGCATTGTGTAACCGGCCGCCCAAAGGTAAAGACAATTCAAACTGAGCAACTGGTTGACTCGTCTCACTTGCAAATCCAACGTGACGCCGTAACTCATTACGTCGCCTGAACGTCGTCTCGAAATGGAGCCGCAAAGCGATAACCGGGCAACTTTTCTCGACCTATCTGAAACGCGTAATCAGCTCCGATTTCTCGGATCGTAGACCTTGCCGGAAATCCGTGTGTTATTGCGAGCTGGTTCGCAGCGAACTGCACATTCGTATAATGTGTTAAGAACTTCACGAGTCTATGTCCAATTAAATTCCTAATAAAAAGAACGTTGAGATATTTATATCAAATATTTAAAAAGCTGCGATCAAAAAAATATTAATGGAAAATATATATCTGTGATATATGTTTTTTTAATAAAAATATTTGATTATATTTATTTCTTATACGTAACATACTTTTGCGATAATATCTCTAATGCTGGCAATAATATTGTTTCGAGCATATCACGTTTCTGCGATTGTTAATATTTTCAGGTAACTAATGTTACTCGTGAAACATTCATATATCTGTAAAGTGTATAATAGTGAGAACGCCTGTTTGTCCTAAATCCATTACCGGGACGCTCTCGTATCATTCTTCTACGTCGTCCAGTTAATTACTTATAATATGATATTACGTGGTAAATAAATCTCGCGTTTAATAAATTCATGTTGAAAGCTCGCGTGATATAATACGCTACGGATTGTCCACGTGGAGACTTCTTATATTTTTTACGAAGAATTTTGGCGCCAGCTGAAGAGATAAAACTCGGTTGTTTTCATTCTTATACATATTTATACGGAATACATATCTATAAGACATATCTCATTCGGCGGTGCATACTGTTCGCTTTACGATCACTGTCGCATTTTGGTGTATTTGTTGCTGACTCCGCAGAAGTTCGACGTCTTTGGACGTCGCCAGATTCGAAGAGATTTAGTTGCAACAGTGTCTTCGAAAGTTGGTCGACTTCCTTTGCCGGATATAATCTCGACTAATGTACCTCGTAGTTGGACTCTTTGTAAATGCAGCTCACGAAGAAATTCTCCGCGGACGAACTTCGTAAAGAGATTCTCTCCGCAGTCGCTTTTGAAAAGGATGTTCATCGTAGATTTTCGCTTAATGAAAATATCGTTGTCGTTGGTACGCGATGGCAATCGGTCGGCGGAGATATAACTGAAGAAATATTTACGTGTCGTCGAAAGTTCGCTGGCAATTAAGGATAAATCATAGCCCTAATGGGATTTTCATGATCTGAACCGTATTAATTGAAATTCACAAATTCGAGAAACGATAATAATCGCACGGAGCTTCGTAGTACTTGTGTTATTGCGTAATACATTTGCGCGGCATACTTAATTCTTGATATGAAGTTCTTGATCCCTTTACCGAGCAAAACAACATCTGCGCGAAATTATTTTTGTAAGAATATATATGTTTTCAAGAGTAACAGCTTTTAACTTTCTCCGATCAAATTGCGACTCGTAATATTATTCTCGCCGCAATGTGTTCTTCTCGTTGTCTTTTTATTTTCGTTCTCGGCTCGACTTGATATTATAATTATTTCGCGTCCGTAACGGAGTAACGCTTTTAAGGAACGCGTCGAACGCGACGTATTTAGAATAATAATAAATATCGTGAAATAAGTATTAAAATGAAACGGGCACCGAGGAATTTACGAGGCTCCCTTTGGATCCCACGGCATCCCGATGCGTGCGCATTTAATGGTTAGTAATTTCGCGGAGGGCCGTCGTCGTAAAAATGCGTCTCACAGCAGAAAATTAACGTGTTTTAATCAGCGAAATACATCAGGAGGTACTTGAAAAGGCCACTCGTGCCCGGCCGTGCGTCTCGTAGTCAAGATACAACCGTCGTGTCGACGACGGCAATAAATTTCGCGCGAAACGTGTCATCGTAGTCGCTCCGATAAAAATTACAAGGACACGATTGGTCGGTTCGGTAACAGCGCCGATCTCGTTCCAAGTATACCACGACCCCGTCGCGCGCATATCCTCGTCCGCGTCCGCGTTCTAGCGATAACGATGCAGATGCACCTGCCTGGCATCGTGTGGGCACGCTTTGCGTAGGTACGATGCATGCAACGGCGCTCCGTGAAAATTAGCGGTGCAGGCCGGGATTTATTGCCGCGTGTGTGCTCTCGTCCGGCTCTCATCGCCTGGAAAAAAAATATACGGCAGCCGTGTTCATCGCTCGATTATGGTACATTTACCGAGCGCGGAAATTCCTCTTTGCTATCGCACTGCGACCGATTGGGGTTATCAGTCATCAGCTTGGTACCGGAATACGAGCCTTTTTCCTGTAGCTTTTGGCAGAAAAAAAATGCGCTAGCCTCTGCAATACTTGGGGAAAGTAGTTTTACTTGTCATTTAATGTTTCTCAGAATTCGTAATTTAAATTACATTTTGTATACAATGTAATAATAATTATTTTACATGAACGAACTCATGTAAGGGTAATTTTAATATCCTTTTTTCAATTTTCTGAAAACATCTTGGAATTTTATAAGAATCCTCACCATGTTGGTTGTTGTAAAATGAGATGTTTAATAATGCGTTTTATGACAAGGCTATGTACATACATCATTTAATCATATCTTTATTTGACAATTAGGAAAATACAATTTCATTTTTTTTTCTCATGTCACATTGAAGTAAAGATAAATTAACATGAAACCGCAGCTAAGGTTTTCTCGGGAAATCGCTGTCAATCCGGTACGATAATTTATATTTCCGTTGATGTAAATCTTTCTACTTGACAGCTGCGGGCCCAACGTAAGCATATCCAAGTGGTGCAGCCGCGCTTTCACTTTACAGAAGGCCCATTAATTCTAATTTCGCGTCATTGATGGTGATTTTATACTCCTCGCCGTTTCATATTTTTCACAAATGCCAGTTTCAACCAGCCTACATTTTACCACCAGCTTATCATCAGCGTATTAATGTTTTATCTCGATCAATAAATTCGCTAAACACACATACGTTTTTTTTCGATGAAACTATAATTCCCGTCTGCTACGAGTCATAATGTTTGATTCTGCATAATTCAGAGAATACTCTAGATGGATCTTTCCTGGCCATGTATATTCCTCATGAACCACTCTAATCATACCATTTGACAATCATCATTAATTACAATGTAGAAATAATTTATTATACCTTTTTTATCTTACCTATCTATAAAGGCGTTTCATTAGAAAGGAATAAGAAAAATCAGATTAATAATTTGAAAATGGGAAATATCGTACGACAAGTTCGTAATAAGGTCGCAAGCGGGGAAAAGTACGAGACCGCGTGCGTGCGACAAACGAAAGACAACCTTCCCGTGTCACCCTCGGCCGGCGATCGTCTCGCTGGGCGATAACCCGCGGACGACGTGACAAGTGAAATTCTGTATCCACCGAGAGAGCCGGTCGGCGGGCGGGGGATATCGGCGCACGTCTAAATGAACCGTTGTGCCTTCTGCTTTGATTTCAAAGAGAGACCCCTAACAGCCGAGGAATATTCATTTAAATATCTGTCAATACTCCGGGAGCGCCCGACGCGGCCCGCCGCCCACCCTGGGGATGGACTTATGTGCCCTGGCGCGCGCGCGGCTCCCCGTGTTTTCCGTGCGCGCGTGTTCTTCCCCTGTGCACGTGCACAAGCGCACACGCGACGCCGACGTCTGATCTCTCGTCGCAGGTATTCTCTCGATCCACTTTTATACAAACTGACTGTCCTGGCACCCCTCGATTCAGCGTCTACGTCATTCGACTTTCCCGCCAAGTTTTTACGTGTACAGGCGGGGCAGGCTTTCAATTGCATCCGCAAAGTACACGTTATTGACCGCGTAATAATACCTTGTAGGAAAGTAAAATGTGGTAATTTGATGCAGAAGGCCTACACGAAACAGATTTACAGATTACACGAACGTTTAAGTACATGATGTTATCGATTCATCTTATATCTCTCGGTCGCATTTTCGATATAATAAAGGTTGCAAATCTTTAAATGCGGTAAATTATGAACAAAAAATGAAACGAAAAAGTAAAACAGCAAAAATAATATATTTTTAAATTTATTATAAATAGAATAGATATGAGATTGAGTTGTCGTGTAATCATATAATAATTATTGTTTCGCTTTACTAGCTGTCAAACTGTAATTTATTGTCGTGGTTTAATAGACACTATCATCTTATCCGGCTGTGTTTTTATTTTTAGCAACATATGATCGTGGTCATTATTCGACAGGTATATAAATACAAATAGACATCATTTTGTACGTGAACTATTATTATCTTATAGTAGGGAGATATTCAAGTAAGTATGTCATGTACATAGATCATGTTGCGTGCTTGAGCTTCATGTTTTGCTCCGTATTTCACAATTCAAACTATGATTGTTGATACGTCATGGTAAAAGATCGAATCTCAATTCGGGGAGATAACATTAATCATCATTTTATATTTAAAAGCCGTCGATTTGTTTTGCTTGAGAAGAATTTCCAAGTGCGTGTCAACTACCAACACGAAACATTATATTTCCCGTTGATTAACACGTAACAATTTTTCGGCTGTAAAGAACACCGTTTCGCCGTCAATGGCATTCCGAGGCAGGAAGAAATTGTCGGTTTAAATCTGTACGCGCGGACAGATAGATACTAAAACCGGGAGGAGGAGAAGGCGGGAAAGGGAAGAGGCGGCGAGGATGGGTGCGAAGTGACTGGGTGAGAAGGTGATTTCGCACGACAGGAAGCAGCTTCTTGGCGGGTAGGTGGGTGGACCAGGATGGTTAGCGTCCTGGCCCAGAGGTAGATGTGAGAGAGGGTGGGAAGGGGGGCGGCCAGGAGCACTTTGCGTGCGTCATTTAAGAGAAGCTTAATGCCGCCGTAAAACGCGCTAACGGCCGACTCGTCGCTCCGGCGTCTTCCAGGGGCGGCCGTCGTTCTTCCGCTTCTGAACCCCGAAGCGACGCGCTCGCGATCACCTCTTCATCGCACTTTCGAACTGGTCGTCCTTACTCGACCGAATGGCGGGGGAGGGGGGGGAGTGTCTTTGCGACGATATTCATCGAGGTGACGTTACTTCATCATTACTCTCGCCCGCGCAGGGTTTCACCGAGATTCGCGAACGACATCCGTATAAAAAAAAGGACGTGTAACTTTGCATGTTGCGCAACACGCGAATGAAAGTATAAGTAAAAAGATATTTATACAATGCGTATACCGAGCCGAAGTCCGCCGTCTATAATTGAATAATAGCAAGTCAGTGTTATTTTCTATATACGGCTCCTCGTACGATCATCGATCTATTATTAGACGCGTCTGCAATCGATCGAGAACTTGTTCAATCACCGCGTAATAATATTTATTTAACTGTTTGTAATATGTCTTTTGAGGCACGAAACAAGCTTATAAAGTTTGTATGTCGTGCAATTCGTATTCTTATCCCGTGTGTACAAACTAGATTTTTACTGAAATATCCATATATGTGTCGAGATTTTTATTGCAATACTTAAAGTGCTGTTTTACATAATCATTATAATACGATTAACGATGATTGGTCGGCTGTCTCTCGTCGTAATTTGTGTGTACCCGTTTTCTTTCTCTACAACTGCATTTCTCATTGGCTTTTTGTGTTTTATGGTGGCCATAAAGTGTCGCATGAATTTTTATTATTATTACCGACCAAGAAAACGACCCTCTTTTCGCGCGGCAACATTCGTCGTTCGCCGCGTGACATCTTCGATTATAACATAGAAAGTCGAATCTTGTTAGCTGTCGTTGATGATATAGCATGACTATATGTCAGCATGGACGCACGCAAAAAAGATGCAATCCGCCGTGTAGATTATTATTCCCAAGTCGCATATGCAGTTATATTGCAATCCTTTTCTCATTGCTCAATCTTTTCAACTTCAATTGACCCGATTTCATTGACGCCATACGACGCGTACCATTCGATCGCGTTATAATTGCATCTTTTATTATTGATGTTACGTACTTTTTTAACTTTGTGATCTGCGCACAGTTCCTTCGTTCTCTGTCGTCCTAGGAATATATTAGCCTTATGTGTGAAGCTACGTGTATCAATATTTTTTTTAAACTGGAGAGTACGGTTTAGATTAGGGGCGTTCAGGTTCAGGTTTAGATTATACTAGGTGTAGAAAGAACATTTCTACGAAACGCTAACGTTAAAAGTGAAAAATGTACGTCTCCTGCGGTGGAGATGGAAAGTCTAATGACGCACCAAGGCAACGTCAGCCGAGATATGAAGCGGCACGCAGCGATACGGCACGATTTCGGAAGGAAAGCAGCAAGGATGAGGGGACGGGGGCCCTTCCCCGAGGGTGACATCCGCCACGTTGCAGTCCTCGTTACAGCTTCTAGCTCCGGTAGCCAGCGAGCATTTTAATCCGGCCGACCGACATCATTCCACCGCCTCGAATAATCAGCCCGAAATTCGTCGCAAGCGCGGGCAGACGCGGATTGCCGCGAAGCGCAACAAAAGAACGAGATATTAGTCGTCCGCGGCAGCGGCTGCGGCTGCCGACCGACAAGAAGCGGTTTGCGGCGGTTCGTTCAGGGGGTTGATTCGACCCGGGGACGACGTTGCGGGACGGGTTAACGGGGTGGTCTCGCATCCACATTCGACTCTCTTCTCTCTCGCTCAGCTTGAACGCGTAATTAGGCCGCGCGAGTCCAAGGAACTGGCTGTCCTCGTGTCTTAATGCCGCGGCGATCGTTTAGATCGGATCGCGATCTCCCTCGCGCCGGCTGATTGATTAACAACGTCATCTCCCGGCGAGCGCGCCCCGACGCATGGCTCGGCGCGACAGTGATATATCGTTCATTTATTCGAACATAATGATCTTGTGTTTAATGCGAAATCACACAATGTCCGTGAGCGACACGCTCCTATTGCTTAATATGCGCATCGGGAATTAGTCTTCGGCGGAAATTAATGTGCGAACGATTTGTACAGTTAACCCCCGGCGCGCCGGCAGTTCATTGCCGAGAGTGTACGCTCTCGCGTGCACTTATTTATGCAAGACGCAAGTTTGCGCGAATTGAAACCCCGAGCGCGTCATCGCGATCACGCACGCACTCTTGTCGATCTTAATTAATGGAGGCTGGCAACCTGAGAGAAGCCCACCATCGTAGAATTACGTAATGTCAGGGGAGGAGGGGAGGAATCGCTCGGTTAATATAACGCGAGAAAAACTAAATATCGAAACGATTAACCACAGGTGAGGCGAGACGAGGCAAGGTGCTGGTTCTCCGCCACGCTCGAGCGAGCGTGCAACGCGCGATGGGAAAATCGCGATTTATGCCGGAGAGCGCAAAAATCCGGCCGAACGTGCGCGACTTTTCGCGCACGATTGATTCTCTCATCCCGCGAGTACGATAAAACGTGATAACACGCCGGTCATATGTCGTGCGTCGGAAAGTACCCGTCGAAAGTTCAGGATAATTATCGTGATGGCTTTACGACCGGGCACGTCATTACCGGGAAACGTTTAGTTTTCGCGGGAAAATTCGCACAATGACCTAGTCCGACCTGTCTAACGAGTTACTGTGTTTTCCCCTTCCAATAATTACGATAAACGTGGATAATTATCTAACGATTTTTTCTCGCGTTATTACAAAACGAAGATCTTTGCGCGATTGAAAGTGTAAGAGCGCAAAAATTGATGAGAGGGAGAACTCGATGTGCAATGCGATGACGGGCGCAATATCGAGCGAAATATCCCAATGATTTCACGGGGCGCTCGATAATACCCCGAACACTTTTTACTCCTCGCCGAGTAAGTATGTACGATTGTAAGTGCCGACAACTCATGTGCATACGCATCGACAGAACATTCACTTATCATCGCTTCATCTGACACGATGCAAGCGCTCGAGCGAGCAGCATAGTCGGGCAGAATCGGTTGCTGCCACTCGAAAAGCCAATGCTGTACTCTGACGGACTGGCAAGGCCACATTCGTACGTCGCGTTGCAAGATTGGGAAATTTATCGAGGACACTTTCATCATCGTCGTTTTCTTCGGCGATGCAGGAGAAAGCAAGATCCTCGCCGAGGCGACTTATGCAGAAGAAACGTCGGACCGTCGCGTAATACATTCCTATACAAGGTAAACCGTTGATAAAGAACGATCTTAAGAGCAGACGGCGTGGTCCATCGTGCATTATTGGTAATTTCGCATTTGCGTCGTATCTCGATTACACTTTTTGATCTCGCTCGCAAGCAACTCGAGCGGAGATTTTATGTAACGTCGGATGCAATTACTCGGCCTCCGCGGGGATGACTATCGCGCTGTTGGCTTTGAGAAAGAAGGACTTCCAGCGAGACTCGCGAGTTTTAATTTTGACGTTTCCACGGGAAACCGATGGCTTATTTTAATCGTTTTCTTAGACGCAGGTTCCTGAAAACGTTTTTAATATGCCGCGCAAGGCTTCCCGCGCGAGGAACCTGTAATATCTCTCGCTGTGCGTGCGTCGTGCCGGGGCCAGGAAGTGTGTGCACACGTCTGCGTTCTATATAGATAAAAACGAAGAAGAGAGCGAGGAGAGGGTTTCCTCGCGGTGGACTCGGGGGAGAACGGCGGGATGCTTGTCGAGCGCGGCTGGTTGCGCGCATCACGGTAGTGGACGCGTATATCAGCATCGCGTCTTCAACGTCACGACGTTCCAACTCGGCCTTGTCAGTCCATCCGCCGCATCCGACGGCTGCTCCTTGAGTGGCAGCGATTCATTCCGCTCTCTTATACCGCTCGCTCCGCTCTTCGCGCGGCGTGACAGGCGATGTGAACGCGCCGGCATCAGAGGAGAGGATGCACGTGCAATATGTGTGTGACTAGTTATATCTCTCGCGTGCGTCACACGTGAGACACGGCACGGCCGGTCGAGAGACGTCGTCGATGAATTTTCGGGGTGACAGTACGCAACTTCGCGCATTCCTCGACTCTAAATTAGCGCGCGATGGCGAATACGTCCCATCGATTTACATTCCTCGGCCCACGTCCAGGCCGCGGCGTCTTCGCCGCTGCACCGCGGCGTTGAAACAATGCCTCCTTGAGTGGCGTTGATGCATTCCGCCCCCCGTGGCAGACTAAACAAATCAACCTGTATATCTTTCACTATCTTCCTATATATCTTTCCTCGTTCAGCTAGATACGACTAGGCATTGTTAAATCGTTTGTCGCTGAAATAGTATGCCTGAATAAATGTTTAAAATGATTCATATTCATGGCTGAGATACTCAATGAAATTGTATCTTTTTACCTCGTCGTTTTATATTGTTAACTGTTTTGTATTATTGCAATAGTTTAAATAAATTGAGGTATAAGCGGACTTAATTCTTTTAACATTTCTAGCTAATTTTCTTAGATCTTGTTGAAGATATAAGTGCAACTTTTCTTATCTACATGTAAACAGTTAGATTTTTTTATCACTGGATGTATTAACTGTAAAGAAATAGACAAGTAACATTTATTACTGCACTCCAGAAAGAGATGGTTTTCACAAATAAACCCTCTTTGTTTCTGCTAGATAAAGAGATAAACGATCGATCTTCGAAGTTATCAATACATATAAGCAGATATTTTCTATATTTCGCGTCTTAGTGGCTCCGGATCAGAGATCATCCAAATGAAAGATCTATCTATTTGCTTCCCGGCTCGCTCTGTCTCGCGTGTCTCGCACACATTGCCCGTGCACCATACCCTTTTGCCGCTAGCTTAATTATAATACCGTGATATTTATTGCCAGACGTATCGTTTATTTCTGTCGACGGTCGTAGGAGGACCGGGTGAACATGGTGATCGCGTGAAAGCGACGGCACGAGCTTCGTGGATCGGCCAACGAGTCTCGTATCCTTGCGTTCGCGATCGCGCGCGCGTATCTATTTCTAAAAGGTCGTCATTTTTTATCGATGCACTGCCGATGCACTCGAGGGGATTTGATCAGTTTTTGAAATTCTATAAAATTCCCTGTTCTTTTAGCACTGATTCCAGCGCAAGATATGTGAACTGATTATAAACATGCGATCTTTGACTACGTCAGTGATAATAATACAAACCTTATAAAAAAGACGATAAAAGAATTATAATTTTTTGAAAATCTCAGAATTTCCTTATTCCAGAATTCTTGCACTTAGGCTCGATAAAATCAGTTCATCTATGACTTTTTCTACAAAAAAGATAGTTTTTTTTTGCAACGTTTACTTTATAACTTTTTGAATGGACAGCACGCGTATCCGTGTATAACCGTATTTCCATTTACACTGGCATTATCAACAAATTTAATTCACGCTCGCGCAATCGTCGTGACGCATAATCAATTCTATAAAACTGTCGTGCTTCAAGAGAAATAGCCGCAAAATAAATAGTGCCGATGAATGATCTCTTCGAAGGAGCTGAAACGAGATTCTCTTTTTGAGATCGTGGCAGGCAGTTAAGCGCGACGTTAATTAGGATAAAAACAGAATTATGTTCTTCGATGATGGGTTTATACGATATACACATGGTAATGCTTTAGACCGGGGATCTTAAATTGTATATGGTTGGCTCATTACATTAGCAATGTGATTTCCGTGTGTACCTATGCGTTTATTATATACGCTTTATTGCGCGTATCTACGTGTTTATTATATGCTGTATATCGTTCTATGATGCGTTCTATGGAACACATCTTCCTAAAGTTTAAAAAATTTTTTCGCTTATTTCATCGCATTCTATTGGAACTTCTTACCTCGATACATGAGATACGTCTTTACCTCTCTCTATAAGCTGTACATTTACTTATCTTCATTCTAATTTACACTTGTAACATATAGTTTGTATTTTCTTTCGTTCGACGAATTCGATAATCCTATCACGCGAAAAGCGCAGAATTAATTAACTCCTCAAAACTCTCGTGTAAGTAGTCTTTAGTCCAACCAGGATGAATCAAAGATAGTCTAATGAACATTTCTATCCGCATCTATAATTGACATCTTGTCAATTTTTGTTGAAGCGAACGCAATTATCAATAACGATTAATGACGCTCGTTCTAAAAAAAGAACTAACGATCGCTCTTATAAACTCATTACCGAGGATCGCTATATCGTCTTGAAGGAGAGGATATTTAGAGAGGGCGATCGACGACGAGTCGTCGAGAAAGGCGCGGAGACGACTCGAGCGGTTGAGCGATGCCGGGTCGTTCCGGCGGGCGCCCGGGTTAATAACGGACTACACTCTTCTCTGGACGGAGGAGAAAAATTCATCGGTGTTTCAGGATCGTTCATGATGGTTCTTTGAGAAGGTGCGGAAAGCCAAGAGAGTGCCGGATAGCTTCGGTGTTTTATGCTTATAACTTGGCGTTAAAGGGAATTCGCGGTCTTTTCATTGCACGGTATTGAAAAACGGGCGAGAATTTTTTAAAATAAAATTATTCAACGGTGGTTCTCGCGCGCGCATACTTCGCTACCTCTCACACGAATCCATTCGAAGCGAGCGAAATTAAGGAAGACGCGCGATCACAATCCTCGGCATGCAGCCACGACACTCGCGTGTCCCGGCTGGATTTATGCGAGGCCGCGTGATAAGGACGACTCGGATAATACGGTCCTCTTGCCAGCGGGCGTTCCACCCTCATTTTTAATTCCCCACGGGACAGCCGATTTCGTTAGATTTTATCGCCGCTGGTGATTCCAGGTGAGCCCACTGAAAAGAAGGCACAATGGGATCCCCCGCACTTGCCGCCGAAAGTGCGCAGGTGGTACCCTTTGCGCCGGAGGACTCACGGCATTTGTCCTTGTAAGGCGGCCGGGAGTTATCGAATCCACGCTAATGTCGGGAGGTGACGCGAGAGTCACTACTTTCTTCCTCTTCTTTTTTCAAGTCATAAACCACCGCTTTCAAAACCCCGACGTGGGATACAGCGTGCAACGGCGGGGGTCATCGTACTCGACCCTGATTCTATAAATAATAAGCTTATCAAGCTGCAGAGCTTCGCGTTAATATTACAAATGAGAGACTTACGTCGTACACGTCAGACTAACATCATGTCCGCATGAAGATAGAAAGGAGATCCTCAACGTCGATCATTATTATAGAGTTAAGCTCATAATGGTTTACGGTATTTTACATTGATACGCGTGTGCGAAAGGATCGAATATTGTATGTGGGGATGCCGAACTGTTACTCGCGCTGTTACTCGCCGCTATATACAATCCCTAAAGAATTACTATCCGGCTCGTGTCAGCCATGAATCATCTCGCGTACGTAACGTGAATTAATTGCACTTGTCACGCGATGCGTCAGTGTAGTTCTTTCATTCGCTGTAATTAGGAAAATTGCGACAGTATCGCTCTGACCTATTCGTCGCGATGCGCGATTTCCTCAGCCACTACGAGACACAGACGAAGCGTTATATGCGCCCGGCCAATCGCGCTCGGTGTGAATTATTTCGATTATATGCAATCTGACTACGTCGGGATCAATCGACGATTCGAGTGAGAAAGAAGCAGGGAATCGAAGAGGAGACGTTCTCGCGCTTTCGCTCCTGCCGTACGTGTCGCGTCGTGTCGCGTCGCAATTAACATCCTCGTCGCGACGACCTCGATCCGTCCCGATGCACCTGGCTTTCGTCTCGCACCGAAGCAGCAGACGATGACTCGAACGTGACGAGACTAGAATTAATATATTCGAAAATGGATCACTTGCCGGGATCGCGCTTAGCTCTCGTTACCGCCTCGCGTATAATTCTCAACGAGTTATCTTATTTCCTTCTGCCGCGACTCTCCTCCTCCTCCTCTCGTATCTTACACGTGGCTCGCTGCGGAAAACGGTGAATCGAATCAAATGCGCTAACGCGCAAAATTGTCTCGCAAGATCGAACTGACATTTCGGCGAGATCGCCAAGTCACTGACAGCGTCCGCTATTTTATTCGATGAAACGTGCCGGTCGAATTACTCGCTGTACTAACCAGTATTGCAAAACACGGGATCTCTATTTTCCACTATCCGCTTCACATTCACGTCTTCTTCTCATAGGTCACTCTCGTTCGCGTTATCCGTCACGACGGCGCACGCAAGCGGAGCCGCTTCTCTTTGCGGATAAATCCTGATCTCGTTCGTCGCGACAGCCGCGTCAGGCGTACGAGACAGGCGACGTCGAAGCGAAAGGTTTCTCCCAGGATTGCGATGGTCTCCGATTTCGTTCCCTCCCTTCTCCTCCTCTCTCCACCGCCCGCCAACGTCCGCTCCCCGGCCGCGTATTCTTTTTCAATTTCTGAAAAGGAGGGAAAAAAGGCGATACGTACGTACGCTCCGGGGAAGAACAATAAATGTTACGGGTCGTGCGTTGCGGAACCAGCGCCGGCGATAAATCACGTTAGCCGCGTGCTTAAATCAACGTCTAAATTCTCTTTTAAGTCACACGCTGTACGTTTTATAAAAGAGCATTATTGATCGCCCCTTCTTTGTAACTCATGTACACGTCGCCCTGAGATACGTGCGTACGTACTTTCTCCGTTTCTTATCTCCTCTTTATCAGCGCATCTGCCTCTCATTACTATTCCACGAACATTCATTATTATCCCGTCGCTCCTATTTACATTTCGTGTATACGCACTCTATCTCGCTTCCGCGGATAGCGCCGTAAAGTCAGTACTTAATCCGCGTTTAATCTTCCCGTTTTAGAGCGGCGCGGCACAAAGAGCTTTAAAATTGGCGCCGTCTCGCGAAAGCGCGATATTATTCTTATAAAATTTCTATTTCTTATTCGACACGAGGATTATAATGCTGATTCTTGAAGATTATGACGATGTTACGATGTCAGCAGGTATGAGGTAGCAGCAAGTATAATGACGTAAGATCTAGATTTTAATCTTATTTCAGGCTCAGTCTACTTGCGTCAAAATTGTTAATGGATCGCACTGTAAATATTGAAATGCTTAAACTAAGGTGCATAATATTTATATATATTTTTATATAAATTATTTATATAGTATCGCATATCGAGATTGAAATCGTCTTGAAATTTTTGCGACGCGCCAAAATTTGCGTGTTTTATTCGCCGAGCGAAGGAGACGGACAGATATTTCGTCCGTGAAAACGGGCGGTATTTAATACCAGCCCGGTGTGTCTTGCATTAGCGGAGGTGCGGAGACGGGCGGAGACGAAGAAGGAAAAGGAACGGCGGGAAGACGTGAGAGTCGAGGGCGAAGTGGACCGTTCGTCCTGTCCATCACGTTGCCAGCGTCAGATTATCGTTCTGACACTTTCCGAGTTACTCCGGCCACGCCGTCGCGTCCGTCTCCCGACTATTCCCTGGTAGACGGGATCGCTGCCGCTTCTTCTACCTCGTCATCTTCTCTCTGTCCACCGCGAGAGACGGACTTCCAACCAATGTCCGACCACTTGAACAAAACTCGGAAGCGGGGAAGAGGGATAGAGGAAAGGGTGGTGGCGGGAGGAAGAGGGGAGGGGGAGGAGAGCGGCAGGGGCACGTTTGAAGTCCGGTCTACCCGTTTGACCGGTGTCGATCAAATTTCCGAGGGCGAGATCATTCAAGGCCGCCGTCGACGAGATCGAGACAAAGCCCCCCCTTCATGGCTCACCATCTCTGAACCCGTGGCCCTTTTTTTTAACTCCTTTTCCTTCTTGTCTCGTCCTCTCGTCTCGCGCATCTTGTCTCGCCTCATCCGTCTCAGGAGCGCCCGCGCTAATTCCGAAGTCGATCCGAAAGAGAATCTGCTCGACGGTGCGACGCGAAACGGGAGCTCGCGGATTATGGCGAGTTTCGCGTTGACGGGCGAACGAACGCACCGTCGCGTCGGGGGGCGGGGGACGCAGAAGGAGGAGGTACCTTGCTCGGCTTGTCCGATACGCGATATCCGATCCGTCCGACATGAACGCGCATTGTCATAATTACATATATAACGAAAGAAATATCGGATATACATTCATCGGGCGTGCTGATAAATTTTTAATTGAAAATCGTACGCACGGCCAGGAATTTAAAACGAAATCCTATTTTCGCGTACGCGCTCGCGCGCCTGCCTTTTGGCGTACTGCCGCTGCAGTAAAAGCACGGGAAAGAGGAGAAATTTAATTCTGTCGGTTTATCGGTTGTCGATACATTTTTCGAGACGCATTAAAAGGCACTAGCTGCACAAGCCCGACGAATTATTCGCGATGAGCAACCGTCTCATCGTTGCGAGAGAGAGGTCGGATACGCGGCAGCACGCGTGTGACCCCAGCCACGCGCGTCATTCAATTAATAATTCAATCATCGTTCTCGATTGGATTACCTTTTGGGCGGAAAAAATAAAAAAACCAGAGAGGAAGGGGGGAAGGGGTGTGACGCCGGCGGAGTGTGACGCCCGGAGCGAAACGCAGCGAGAGGCTGTCATTACGCGCAATGGCCCATGCATTTATCAAATTATTTTGGTTTTGTATCGACCTATCGATCGGAAGGGAAAAAAAATTTATCGACGATGAAATTCCGGATTTGCACGACGCATCGGTAATACGGAGTCTGTCGTCCATCAAAGCCTTTGAATCATTCAACAGAAAGATTGTGTTGAATGAGAATGATCCCGTTCAACCGAGGGATGAGGGCGAAAATTTTTACACAATTAATATAAAGTAATTAAGAAACGTTTGCCAGCGAATTTCTATATCATTGAGATATCACTGGTTCCTATTTTTTTCATGTATTTGTGAAAAGAATAGAACTCACCCTCTCCTCAGAAAGGAGAAGTAAGTTTTCGAAACATAACCATGGTCCATTCATGAGATGATTCGCGTCTGACCAGTTTTCTTTTTTTTTTTTTATTTGTTTCAGGTAAGAAAACTTTTTGAGACGCGCTATACGATAGTCCGTTGTAAGACGCAGTACTCAAGAGTACGCTGAAAGAACGCGACGACGCAGATACAATCCGTGGCTGCTAATTATTGGCCGCTAACCGATGCAGGGACGCGCCCGTTACGCGCCTATTATTAGGTAACGCGAAAGTGTTACGCGAACATCCGTCTCGCGTATTAAAATGCAAACACTACGTTCGGTATGGACGGTTTAATGTCCCGTTCGGTTTGAGCGCGTTGGCCAGGTAATTAAATTGAATGAAATTACGAACGATTAATGGCCCGGACACGCTCCCGTGACTCATGCGCGAAATCACGAAGTCCCTGGCAAAAAGTGTTTCGTGCGATGTCGTTTGATTTTTCAACGACCGCACAATCACTTATAATAAAATGAAAAATCCCGTTGTACCCGTTTATCGTCTTATACATGCTTACGAGATTTTTCATATACATATGGATTATATTGCGTAATGCGCGCATCTTATCTGAAACAAAGAAAAAAAAAGAAAACTGGTTTGAAATTATTTCTAATTCTGTTTTTTTATTCTATTTCTTCGTACGTCTATTAATATTATTATTATTAAAATGCGAGAATTCTAAGTATTGTGAGTTTTTTTAAATAAAAACTAACAACTCGGAGAATAATGTGCTTATTCTTTTTGTTTTACTTTTCTAATCCATGATATTGACAAATATTAATACACGCAGAAAATTTTTCTCGTAAATACAAGTATACACGAACAAAGTAAATACCATACTAATCTTGCACGGCTAGGATATAGTCATAATATGCAAAAGATTTCAAGAAAGTATAGGAAAATTTAGAGAGCAAAAAATAAAACTATACGCAGAAGTAAATATTTCCATCAAGTATGGGACTTTCGAGAGCGCGTTTTACTACATTAATTTAAAGACGAATGATTCAATTATATTTTGTTCGATTGTGTCTTATCCCGAATATCGCTGATGAACAAAAAACGAGACGTTTGTTGCAGGTTGCAGTCATGTCAAAAAACATAAGTTGAATAAGTTGCCGTTATAGGCTGTGGCGGTCAGCTGTCCGCCACGTGCGAACTTAAGAACGCTATAGGGACCCTGCCGAGCTGCCCTAGATATAAAGGTCGATGTTGAATCTTAATCACGCGAGAATGTACCGGCGATGCGCCGCGTAGCGGGCGCGAGCCGAATCCTCTCGCCGCGCGAGCCCACGTTGCCGCTCGCGCCGCGCGCCTTCCGTCGTCCACGATCGCGGTTACTATCGCATTTCTATAAAGAACATAAACTATTGCCAGATACGCAACGAATATTTCTATACAGTTCACAATAGTTACCATTCTAGATTATATTTTTCCTATACTGTCTTAAAAAACAACGCTCAATCCAAGACATGTGAAGTTGGCAATTCAAGCTACAACGTCGAATATACACATACTAGTATGGGACTTTTTTTACTGTTCTCATATTTCCTTGTTAGTATGGCAAATTTATTTACCTTTAGGTTACAAGATGTGTCTGATCAAACTATTACATTTTATTGTCATATATTAATTTCCGGTTGAATACGCGTATATCTTACCGGAACCTAGCAAATCTAGTAAATTTTATTATGAGTATTCTACATTATTCGAGAAAAATTTTCTGCGTGTATGAACATATATAACGATATATACAATATTAATTAATACCGCATTATGTACATATGTGATAAGATGTAATCTGTGCATAGCGAAAGCTTCCCGATCTGTGTGATTCGCAAGTATCCAGTATGTGGCTGAAAAACACGCGAGGTTGCATTATATTTTTATAATATATATATATATATATATATTGCAAAATTATAATTACATTGCGCAAGGTACGAGGCGTTTCGCCCCTACCCGAGGTGCACCATTATCGCGAAATACTGCAGACGCATCTACATACACGGTTGCATTCCTGGACATTAGCATTGCCACGTAGCGTGCATGTACACGTGACGTAGCCCCTGTGTGTAGGTTAATGCTGGTACTCGTGAGAGTGGTGCGACATCCCCCTGATGAAGTTGAGCCGCGACGTGTAATAAGGGTCGCGAAAGGCGAGGTGGGGGGAGACGAGCCGACGGACGGACGGACGGACGGACGCTGGTAAAAGGTGGGGCTGGATGAAGTCAGGGACGGATCGGTCTTCGCGGCCGCTTCCGGAAAAATGTGCGCTTCCGACATATGTGCCCGATGTTAATCTTTTATCTGTATTTCAAATCCATTTGCCAGATGATAAATATCTTTGATACACATCGTTACTTCTGATACACATATAGAAAGTCCAGGATTGCCCTATATAAATGAACAACGTATATTAAATGTAATAAAAGAAAATAAAAATAATCTTCCCACCTCCTGTTTCGCGACAGTTGAGGAATATATATCGGATCTTCGAATTCACGAACGTGCGAGATGCACCTGAGTCTGAGAAAGACCGTACGTCCCTGGATGAGGTTGACACGCGGGGTGGACCTGTCGAGGAGGAGGGTTGAGGCTGGAAGCGGACGTGACACGGCCGTCTTGTGACCCATACCCTACCACCGACACCACTCCTTCCCCGTCTCCTCCTGACCCCTTCTCGCTGACGTCCACCCCCGGTCCACATGCCACGACGGCGACCGACCGCCGCTAGAGTCCAGCTCTATTGTTGTTATTATTAAAGGGGGTCGCCGGGGCGGGGGGGTGGCTGCCGGTCGGGTGAGAGGGACGATGACGGAAAGGAAGGCGGCGTCTGCAGGTGACAGATGAAACAGCCGACCTCTCGCTCGCTCCCGTTTCAGATCTCGGTCGTTCTCTCTTCACCTCCGTCGAATATACTCGCACGCGCGCGCGCATACACACACATACACCCGCGTGCACGCAACCGAGGCGGCCGGAGCTTTCTCTCTTTCGTTACTGCAAACTCACGTTCACCCTTCACGTACCACACCCCTTGCCATGTCAGACCTTGGAATCGTCATCGTCCAGCTTCCTTCAAACTGTCGGACTGAAGCGTTTCGACACTGTCTTCGACGGATGCTTTAATCGATCCTTTAAGCAATCACTTTGAACTCGCCTCTCTCTCTCTTTCTCTTTCTCTCTTTCTGTCTTTTCTCTCTTTTGCTTTCCTCTTCTCTCTTCATTCGTTCTTGTTCTTTTCTCCTCGCTGGGACAATGCGCCACTTTTGTTGTGCCTTTAGACTGACTTCGGAAAATTCTTTTTTCGTTTTTGCAGCGAACTATCAACACTTATCCGGACCGTGCTTTTAATAAGAATGATTGAAACGTAACACGCGCAACGTTTTTTATTAATTCAGTGTAAATTCGTTTTCTTATATAGAATAGTATTAAAAAATATATATATCTACCGATCGAAATGCAGTACGATATTTGTAATAAATAATCACGTTATCTCGATTAGATCTTACAAGTTAGAGCGTGTTAATATTATGGAATCTCATTATCAATCCGCCGGCGAAGGCAATTCGATAGCACGTCTTATGTACAACAAGCCTTTCATCGATAAGCATGATCTTAGGATAAACCGTGCCAAGCTCGCTTTCAAAGCCCCGGCCCCGTTCATCCATTTGAGGTTTACGTCTATATATTACGTACCTCGATTGTGCGTTACGGAGATTAGCGCGAACTCTGCCGCGTTACATGTAGGATATTCAGTATCTGCTCCCGTCTGCGAATGTACGTCCTTCGTTACGGATGACTGGCAGAGAAGTGATTCTGACATCCATTGAGACGCCAGTCGGGAATCACGTGCGCGTATTGGCTCGACGTTCCCGCAACCGCCGAGAGCTGAAGTTAGTTCGCGTTTTGTCCGTATTTATGTGATCGAGGCAGTCAGTCGCGCGTCAATTTGCCGCCACCGAGTTCTCCGCGCTTTCCTCTTCCGCACTTCCTCCCTCCTCCCTCCCTCCCTCTCTCTCTCTCTCTTTCTTTCTCTCTATCTCTCTTTTTGGATCCCATTGGCATTTGCCCGTTCACGCAGTTGTCGTCGTCGGTGTTCGTTGTTCGGTCGAATCCGGAGAAACACGAAGAACCGGAGAGAAGATAGGACAAGATAGGGAGACTTCGCACTCCGCCGAGATTAGTTTTATCGCGACTCGCGCGCTCTTCCCCTCTTTTCCGGGCGATCCGCTGAAGTGGACACTCCGGAAAACGCGAGGAATGCATGTCTCCCGTCCGCCCGGTGAAGGAGGGACAGCGTAGTTACATACGTCCTCCAGGCCGAATTCTCCTCCTCTGACTTTTCCCCGCTTTACTCTCGAATAACTCGGCGTCACCACCGGCATCGCTACCCTCGTAATCACACCGGCCGCGCTTCAACGTCTCTCGCCTTTTCCTTCTCCTTCCCCTGCCCCAACATCGTACGAGTCAGGCCCCCGGGGGATCCACTGGAAACAAAACCAATAAACCGCCGCAGAACGATATTCTGAAGTCCCGTGAAAGGACTGACTCCTTTCCGAAGTCCAATGGCTCGTGTCATGGTTCCCTCTCGCCGCGTTGACACCTCGCCGTCCCTCCCGCTCCGAGATCTCTCCGCGTGGAGTTCAAGACAAAATCCTCCCGCCCGGGTGGTTCCACTTGCTGAATATGCAATGAAGCTTACGGGTGCGGTTTCATTCGTCCGTCTGTCCGTCAGCTTGCATGCGCGACGCACCTACGCTCTTTCGAGAAGCGCTTTCAGGAAGCAACAGATACTGTCGCTCATCGATCCTTTCGGAAAACATTTCTTCTGAAGCCTGCGTTAGACTCTGGTATGAATTTTATCGCGGTCTCGTACACTTGTCTTTACACACTTTTACATAATTTTACATGTGTCATTTATTTTACAATGTTTTACATCTCGCCCTTGCTACTTTGTACCACGATAAAAAAATTCCTAACTAGACATTTAACAAGAGCAATAAAAATTTTTTTTTAATCTTGATATTACAATACTCACACAAATTGTCCATTTGTTGCTTAACTTTTTAGAGATTATAAAAATTTCGATTATAAAAAATATTTTTTATTGCCAGATAGCGATATCTGGCTATAAACAAAATAATGCCATGTTAATGTTACGTAATATCATTACGATTATCAATTGTCAATTGCGTTGACATAAATAGTGATGATCTTCATACATTTTGTTTTAACGATTTCATTTCGGCGAACTAGCTTCGACCGTTAATCAGTCTCTACAATGCGGCTTGATGCGGCGGTTCCCGAGCGACCGAGTGCGCACAATGGTTCTTTGGAAGCAATCTAGGTTGGGTCTTGCAAAGCCATCAGCCGATTTTCGAGGGTCCGTCCATGTCCACCCGTCCGTCCGAGGAGACGTCGGTGGACGCCCAGGCGTCGTCGCCGCTCACGGCATTGATCTGTCGGACGGCAGTCTTGATATCGACGGTGGGGAGGGTCCGGAAAGGCGGCTAGGAGGGTGCCTACTCCTACAGACCGTCACCTCCTCCTCCTCCTCCTCCCCGCACCCCTTCGGACGACGCAAGTGTAGGTGTATTGGACGTACTGTGGCCCTCACTTCCATACCCATCAAGCTCGATCGGCGAGAGGGAGGGGGACAGGACGTCTGGAGTTGTTGAAGTGGGGGTGGGTGGCGAAGGTGAGCATTGAAAAGAACGGGTCGGGGAGGGGGGAAGAGAGAGTGGAGGACGTTCGTGTCCAGTCGTCATGCCGAGAGACAGCTCGTCACCCCGCGTCCGAGAGACTGATTACATCTCCTCCCGCTTTCGTCCCTCTCTTCTTCTTCTTCTTCTCTATCCGTCTCTGCTCCGTCGGGACACTCGTCTTTCCCCGTCGCCGTCTCCGTTCTGTGCCGATGCTCCCACAGCGCGAGAGAAGAGACGTTAATCGAAGCAAATTGAACACACCGCGGTTTTGAACGCTCAATTAAGTTCCCCCTTGACGTTTCCACCCTTTTGCGAGGTGAACTACACGCGCACCCTGCATTTCAATGTAGTTCATTGTAGTGTGCATCGGCACGTAAACGTTTCGTGTAAAATTTTGACATTTTGCGAGCGTCCGGCATAAACGAATTTATGTAATACGCTGTTCTAATTTTTCTCGACGAATAGTTTTTTTTTAAGGCTCGTGAAATCAAGACACATCCTGCCCGGAAGAAAAAGCAACAGCCGATAAACCGGCTGTTAATGACAGCCCTGGCTTTATGGTTTCAGACGAAATTCGACGAACCCGACGAGATAGATCGTCATTATCCAACAAATTGTAAATGAGACCCCTTGTTTTTGCAAAAACCTACGTACGCAAGCACCGGGGTCGAATCAAGCTCCGAATTTTGCTTTATTATCCGTAATTATGAATAACCGTAATTTAGAACGTTGTCAGAACGAGCGAAGGAGTTTATTACGCGAATCCCATGAAGGCCAACAAACGAAATCTCCGAACGCATCGATTATCCACTACGAGAAAAGTACCGACATTGTATCAATTATCCGTGCTTCTTCGTCATTATTCGCCATTCTTCAAAGTAGTTATCTACGTCAAAGAGATTTCCGATAATAAAAACAAAAGGAATAAAGAGGGAAGGAACAAGCAGAAAGCAACTCGTTGCGTACACACGAAAACGAAGGGACCGCTCGAAGAAGAGGGGTTCTGAAGTTCGGGTTAGGTTGGTCGGCTGACCCGGTTGACAATCGATTGACGGCTGTCGCCAAGACCCTTGCCTCTTTCTGTTTCGACGACCTCTTCCGACCGTGTTGAACCCATCACCCTCCTTTCGCGCAGAACCTGTCTGCCGCGACAGGTCGAATAAGTTCCACTAATTATCCTCCTCCATGGGAACAGGAAATCGAGCCGTCCGACAATTAGCCACGTTCCATATTTCATCGCGCTAATTTCTAATTCATTATCATTTTTACTCGTCCCACCCTATTGACTCAATGCCACGTGGGCTGGAGAGCGCGTACTGACGTGACATATGGTAAGCAGATGATGTCCAACTGATGTTGACGATTATTAGTATGTCCATCACTTAAACGTTCGGACAGTAACGGCTTTACGAGAGCACGTCTCTCGTGAAATAATATGCATCCGGTTGTCACAACGGACGCGTCTTTGCATCGCGATAAGATGAAATCGTGAAGATCTAAAAATCATGAATTGTGTTTGGTTAATATTAAGGGAAAAAGATTCTTTTCTCTGTGTGTCGCGGCGAATACCAGTACAATTCATTTCCCTCGTTCTATCTGGGATCCTGAATTTAATTAAGGAGTTGCCAATGGCCGCCGATAAATTGTAGCTCCACTCACACCCCCGACGCAGCCGTCGAAGTGCGAGAGGCTCGATGACGAGGGTGGCGAAGATGGGAAGGCAGTCGCGAAGTAGCGCCGCGAGGTGTAAAGCAAGACCGCGGCGCGGGGTTGAGTGCGTTGAACGAGAAAATGTACAACGAACGACCGTTCTCTCGTAGTGGTGGTATTGCAGTAGGGTGGGTATATGTAGGTATCTACACCAATGCATAATACGAAAAGCCGGCACGAACACCAAGTTCATCGGCGCATGCACTCGCGGATACACACGCGCGACTTCTATTGCGGGCCTCTCGTCCTGAGGAAGGTTTGCGGAGGCAGCGGGGTGAGTGTGTAGTCGGGCTGCGCTGGATATTATTTGCCGAGGACAGTGACAAACGCCCGTCAACGTCACTTCCACTCGCACCCTCGGCTTTCCACCACCACCACCGCCCGCCGTCGCCGCCGCTGCCGCTCCGTCGCCCGCGTGTCCTCCTTCGCCGCCGCTGCCTACCTCCTCCTCCTCCTCCTTCACTCCCACCGTCGTTCCTCTCAGGAGCCAGAAACGTGACGAGCATATCTAGCTCTGGACCAACTCGTCATCTCTGCCAGCCATCAGAAGGCGCCTCTGGTGACTGCGATGGCACCACTACTACGGCAGCAACGACACTACCCACACTTCAACCGACGCTGACTCTTGCGCTCGCGCTACATGTACGTGAAATCGAAGAAGGTGAGAGGCGATGTGGAGAGGCGCGGGTGGAAGGTCGGTGTGGTAGGAAGAAGAGGAGGAGGAGGAGGAGCAGGCTTGACGTATCGCGGCCTCACGTCATCCCGTCTTACTCGACGCTGTCCGTCAGAACTTCTGCTGCACGGAGAATATACGAGCGCTTCTCCGCGATTTTGCCCCCGTGAAAAATCGTTATTACCCGAGTCCTCCGAGATGACGACCCTCCCGAAGCAGTTTCTCCGCTCAAATTTTCGGACAATCTTTTTCTACTTATCGCTTTATCAAACGATCTGCGCCGACCTGTTATACTCGACCGTCTGATTGTTCACTCGTTCTTTCTCGTTGCGACAACGTACGAATAGCTTAGTTTAAGAACATCTCTTGAAAATAAATTTTATTTTTTATTTTCTGTTTTTATTAACTATATGAAAGCTAATGTCGTTTATCGTCTGTGTATTTATGTAAGATTACTTACAAAATTATTTTAATTACATAATTTTTCTTTATTTTTTTACAATATATTTTTCTGTATTACATACAAATTAGTATTCCATTTTTCGAATATTAATATAGTTGATAAAACTTTGACTTTTTTCTAAAAAAAAATTTAAAACTTTGATAACAATAAGATTTTGACTACAATAAGAGTTTTGATGATTAAGAAGTGGCTGGTATAGGTAAAGATAAAAGTCAGTATTTATTATACTTTTTTGTATTTTTTTCATACGAATTCCTCACAGGCGAGAAATATATCAGCAAACGTTATAATCGCGTAGTAAAAATCGCAGGTGTTCGTGTACGCTTTTAACCACGTTAGACCCGCATCGCTCATTATCTTACCTTCGACACAGGCAAGTAATATCGTATTCCAGCAAACTAGAAGTATAATATAACTAGACGAATGCTCTAGTTGGTATCGCGCGAGGAGAGTGGGGGGGTTGGTTACGCAGAAGGGTGCACGCTTCAACACCGAGACATACAGACCAAAGCGGGGGTGGGGTGGACGGGGGGTTCGAGGGGGAAGACGAAGGGGGAGGATGAGGTGGAGGCAGGATCGTACGGAGGGGGAAGGAGTCAGGGGCGTAGGTAGTCATTATGTGGAGGGAGGTGACGTCACTGACGGTGACGGATGGCTACACGTCAGGCAAGTATAAACCCCATGGTACCCAATAAATTATTGCAACTATAAATTACTTCTGTGCTCACGATATAATGCTACGGCTACTGCGGCGGACGTTGTGTGCGTAGGACGTCGTACACGCGAGCGTGTGTGCGTGCGTTATGTGGATTTGCGTGCCCGGTCCTCTGTGTACGTACGGTCGTGACGATACCCGGCCGGCGGGGCGAGCAAACAAAGGTGGTACGATGCCAGACTAACTAGGCTCGGTATGGGCATAGGTAACCCCATATACAGGACTTTCTTTCTTTCCCCCCTTGATACTCTCTTTCGTTGTCTCTCTCGCTCGCCATCTCCCCCTCCCTCTGCTTCCCTTCGGTCCCTTTCGTGCGGTACGCGCGCAAACGGGCTCCTCGATTTACGAACGTTTCTGACCACCATTCCTGCTGCACCGACGTTTTTATTCGCGTTATGGGAATATACGCTAAGCCGACGAAAGCGAGAAGTCCGCGGGATTTACGGGAGTGTTCGCGCGCAAAAAGCTTTTTCCGCGATATCGATGATTCTGGACGAAACGTTTCGTTGCCAAGGAAACAGGCGAAAATAGCGGCGTGATTATTTAAAGATATAACGATATTCCGAATCACGGCGCGAAATGTGGTCCACAATGTGGTTGTTCAGTAATAGCTCTTTGATTAAACCGATTGACCTGCTTACCATCTAATTAACGTTTATTTCCAATGAAACAATCGATTTTTTTGCTCGAGATTAAATCGTCGCATTAATGTTTCAGTATCGGTTGCTTACTATTATATTTAGGTGACCGAATTAAGGCTTTTGATGTCAACAATTCAAAATGTTGCATTCAAGATGACAAACTCGGATTTTGCGGTATATACAGCGAAACACTTTTAGAGTTTCGAATGCATTCCTAGATCTTCCTGGACGGAATCGTTTTTCGCGCGTTTCCAGAACGCTCGGGGGCCCCGTCGCGATGGAAACCACCGGGGTAACATAATCCCGATACGTAATAAATATCGCCACGTCGGTCTCGTTCGACAGTATTGGTGCGTCTGTCTCTCATCTGGATGCCTTTGGGGGCCAGGAAAAGGGGCAGAGCGGGATTCGGCGGGGCCCGGGGGGTGGATATTATGGGCGAGCGAGTGAGTTATACGCCTTGCCGCATGTGTGTCGCATAAATCTGTTCCAACCTCGGTCCCGGCCCCCTTACGACTACGCTGGAACTGCTCTGGCTTCGAGCGACGGAGAACTGAGTGACTGACTGACTGCCACCTCCTCTCCACCTCCTGGCCATCACCTCCTTTCGCTCTGCCGTGTATTTCCCTCAGCGAACTCTACTCCTCTAACTTTCCCCGACATTTCCAACTGCACATACTACTGCCGAATGCCTGGCACACTGAGGGCAGGGGGTGCACACGCAGTTCGTTTAAAATACGTGTTACACGGTGCGCCGGCAGTATTCGGGTAACAAGAAAAACGTGTTGATATGTATTCTCCGTATTTTTCACATTAAGTTACGGTATACTCCGGCAGAGAAATTTTTAGATAATTATCGCGCAAAAATGTACTAATAACGAAGAGACGAAAAGCTCAAGATTTGGAACGCGAAATGAACGCTATGTACAAATGTTATATATACACATGTTATATATACATATCATCTTACCCTCTATAAATCTCGCTATGATGTAATTAATATCGTAAATTAAGTCCATAATACTGAGATATTATTTCTATTTGCTAAGAAATATAAATCTGTTAAGAACATTTAAATTTTGTGGACTGTGATAAAAATATATAATACGAACGAGCTGTTGACAAGTTTTATAACAATACCGACCACCGCGGCAAATTTTAAGACGCTTCACTGTTTGAATTGTGATTCATTGCACGGGCCATCGGGATGATAGTTGGTAGCGCTTCGTAAATCGCAGTCCGCGGCATATTAGTAGGACTATATTTAGGCGGCTGTCCACCGATAAAGTGGCACTACCCTAAGTCTTCCGCCGACAAGATGGTGACTTATAAACTCTGAGAGACACGGTGTACGGTGTAAATAACTCGCCATACGGCTGCAGAAAGCAGACCGAGCGGAAAAATGGAATGGTATACACGGCAATGCCAAAAGTTAAACGGGCGTCGTAACTTTAAAGTATCCAGTTTACGTACAAGTGACATCCGCGCTCTTCGGCCGCGCGAAGACGTCGGGTGCTCGACGTTCTCAAGAGGATGACAAAGGTACAATGCGCTCCCTGTGCAACGATGATATTCCATTCGAACGAGAGCCGTTTGCGCGCGCAAGAAGACTAAAAATAATCGCTGTCGCTATTAGAAACGCGCGTACAAAATGCCGCTTGGGTTACGAGATACTAAGTGCGAGTTAAGGCGCGAGTTATTTGCGTTGGGGAATCGAAGCTTGTCGTTGGACGTGAATTAACTGAGGTCGGCCGCGCGAGAGAGAAGAAGATTGAGAGATGCACCTGCCGTCCGCATCACCCATCCGTTACTCGAACGACAAGAACGCGTCTCTAATTTCCATTCACACTAATCCGTAACGGAGCTGTACACGAGGAATCTTGGGAATTGATGTGCATAAATTATATAAAGAGAATGCGCACGTTAATTAACAATCCGCTTCGGTTAACGGCTGATTACTGGAGACGATAAGAGATGATAACCAGATAGCTCGCGCGCGGACGGCGATTCTAAAATCCCAATCACGCTAGCAGCGAACGCAAGGACTCTCTCTCCCTCCCTCCCTTCCCCCTCCCCCAATTCGATGCGGTCGTGAGAAAATGCTCAAATAACATCTGCCTTCGCGCGTTTAGCGTGCAATGTCGTACGAAATCACTCGCCGCGCTTCCCAAGCGAGCCGTCAAGGCGAAACGAACGCGAGAGTGGCGTTCGGGGCGCAAGAACGATTCCGGCCGCGGCGCGGCGGGGAAGACGAAGTTAAGGAGAATGAGAGACGAGAAGACGTACGGCGGGCAGACGTACGGTAGAGGGGAGGAGAGAAGATCGAGAGGCGCACCTGTCCCTCTGTACATCAGCCGTCCGTCATCCGGGCGACAGATCAACTCTGTCGGTGCGCCGCCGCGCCGCGCTGTTTTCCACCTTCTCCGGACGCTCGCCCGAGCACTCGCGGTGGAGTACCACGTGGCATCGCACTTATTTACGTTGACACAATATTTATTAGGACGGATCGGTGAGTCGGCCGTTCGCTCATTCGCGCGGCTCGCCAGCCTATTTCGGGACCGCCTTCCCTCTTTCTCGCCCGCTCTCTTCGACGACGACGACGAAGACGAAGACGACGACGGAGTAGCCGGTCGTTTCACGGGAGACACATCCACTCTTCTTTAGGATTAAGACGCGAACTGGTCACGCGCCTTATTTTCTTCCTGCCTGTCAAGATGCGCCGGATGCGCCGCCGCTCACTTCGCCAATTGCATCTCACGTTGAACGTTCGTCACGGAAGTTTTTATTTCGGTCCGTGACGGCGATCGGACAGGCACATCGTTGATCTACATGCGTCTTATGTTACACTTTCCAACTGCGTGATAGTCGCATTTCAATGTCTTCGCGAAAATAAAGCGATACTCTCCGTACGAATTTCTGTTGTTTATTTTACTACGGAGTGAAGAAGATTAGCGTTTATCTAGGCAAAGATTTTATATCATCTATACGATATTTTAATACAAGTGCGTATGCAAAGTAAACGTTTTTACAATCTTGCCTAATTATAAATTGTAACGATCAATGCATCTAATAGATTAAAGATAAATATTCTCTTTTTATTGCCCCAAAAATTATTTATAATTTTATTGGATTATTATCAAGAAAGGCTAAATATTATTTAAACGTTTTTCAGTGACATATGTCTTCCATATGTGTACTCGCTTACTGATTCCACGCGGCGTTAATTGACTTCAATAGTCGGCGGGAATTAAATTCGTACGATGCAAGCGTCGATATTTTTTTAAAAATACAAATCGAAAAACCGCACAATTTGCCTACACAGTTCGCTCTTTGTACTTCCGTGGTACCCGGAAAGAAGTGGATATTCGTGGTTTGCGCGGTCGCAACGCCACTTCGCGAGAGGATATGACAGGGGCTGTGTAAACGCGGCGATAACCGGACGGATCGACACCAGCTGCTCTATGTTTGTTGCCGGTTCTATAAATAGGCCAGTCGACCCTTTCTCCTTCTCGCGCTCGCGCTCCGTGCCCACCGCCCCGCCACCACCTTGATGCTCTTTCTCTTCCTCGCGATGCTTGAGAGATGTTACTTCGCTGACAATTATTGTTGTCACGGCCTCCACTCCGGCAGTCGGTAACAGGACTGACACTTCGAAAGGCAGCGTGACGGAAAGCGGGAGAAAGAGCGGCGGAGGGCGAGAAAGCGATGCGACAGGGAGACAGAGAGAAAGAGATAGAGAGAAAGAGAAGGAGAGAGGCAGCAGGGTGACGAACGAGGGGGGAGGAGAAGAGTGACGGATATCGTGATGAAGGCGTCCTCCTGTCACCTTTCTCCCGCCCCCGTTCTTCGCGGCGCCCTCGCCGTACCGCACTTGCACGGCTTCTCTCTTCGGGCCACGTCCGGTTTAAGACGCCACCAGAATTGCGCGCAAAGGGCCAGCGGCCTAAAGAAAGAATCGAATCCATATGAGATCCCATCTCTCGTAACATCGTTTTTCGACAGATCTTATTCGCGACTGCTGCGAGAATGGTTTAATCAAATTATCAATCGATCGAGGTCTGAAAGTGATCGGAAAGATTAACATTATCTAAAAAATGTCAAAAGCCATTTTTATCGCACATCAGTTTACTCTTCTTTGCGATTTAGTATTTTTAAGGATTTTTAAAAATTATACTTCTTCTCTACGCAGAAGCACAACGCTCGTATAAAAAACACAAGTCTTTCAGCATGATACAATTGCTTATCCCTTTAATTTCCGTGTTTTAAGATTATCGTGATTACAGCACGCAGTAATCTAACCCTAACTTTTTATATACTCTTATGTATGGCATATAAGATAATAAAAATTAATCCTCCGAATCTTCTCATCCGTGCCCGAAACCGGCGATATTTCGAGCTTGGAAAAATCCGTTAATTTCCGTTCTCGGTGGTAATACATCACGATAAGCCGCGCGATGTTGGGTCGACGTTGTGCGCCGCGCCGTTAAGGGTTAAAGAGAGAAATAAACGCGTCGCGATCCTCGAGTTCGGGATATTAATCGCGCTCCTCACCGATCCCGACTTTCGCCTAATGCAAAACGCCGTGGGGACGGATGCTACTAACGAAGAGCGAAACGAGTTCGCGGATTTCGCCTTCCTGAGCAGCGGGAGCAGCGACGCATCGATCATCACTGTCGCCTGTTGCGCGATTGGACGGACGGACGAACGGACGGACGGTCTTACCGGACGTGCACACCGTCCATCCATCATTCAGTCGTCGTATCTGCATCAACGGACGCATCTTCGGCGCCTCCGTGTGCGCGCGAGCATTAATACCATTCCACGAAGAACGCGCGAGACGATTAGCCCGATCGGTCTGCTATATTTCGGGCCGCGTCGTAAATTATTTCGCGCGGTCGCATTAAATTTATCGCGGCGATGCTCGAGACCAGTTTCGAGACGAACGCCTGCCACTTAACCGGCGACTTTTATTTGCGATCGAGACGCGATTGACGTGGGACCGGGATTTTTCGTCCCTTTCAATCAGGCGCAGCTGCGGACAATGCGTTCAGAAATTTCGAGGATTGATTTTACGCATCGACTTCATTATAAATATATTTTTCACGAGAGCGAAGGGATATTCATCACATTTGATACATTGGATCGAACAGCGATATGTGTCAGGCGTAAAAATAAGAGATCATAAAACGTTTAACTACACGCGTCCGCTTTTATCCGTCTATATTTGAGTGTGACAAAATTTTGGAAACTCGAAGAATATACTTGGCTGATTTTCACGTTAAATGTTTTCATTAATCATCTTGTTTTGCAAATGTAACAGGATAATTTGCATCGCTTCATCTAACAGCAGATCAACAGATGTGTCTTCGAGTATTTTGAGAGATTGACAATGCATGCATGTGATAGCGCATTTTTCATATTAGTTATTTTTGCATATTATGTCACAATTCTAAGAATAGTTAGCGTGAGTTTGCATTTGCGGATGTATAATTTGTGGGTATACTTTCGATCGTTACATTTGAGAGCGAGAAGAGAGAGAGGGAGAGAAAGAGATGCCACGAAGATTAACGTCTTCGAAGTGACTAGGAGAAGGAAACGTAGACTGACAACGTCGAAAAATATCTTTTACCAGCAGGTTATTCGCCGTGTGTCGGGGGGGGGGGGTCTCCTCCTCGCGCATGATACACACTACGCAAGGACTGTCACTAAAATATGAACGTTAATAACTCGTACACGCGTTCGAGCAGCGAGCGGCGTGCCTTGCCAAAACGCCAACCTTTTTTTCGCGAGACACAGCTCGTGCGTCGCCGGACCCCCCTGTCCATCACTCACCGTCAAGCCGAAATGTCTTTGCTCGGTTATACCCCGCCGCCGCGCCGGTTGGTGTCCCTACCCTTCGCCGGGTCACTCATCATCCCGGATCTCTACGGACGTACGTTTCTAACGCGTTACTGCGACGTTGGCGCGACGTCTAATCGCGCGCGGACAATCCGCGTCCACGCCAGAACGAATTAATACACGAATCGAGTCGCACACCCTTGTCGTATGCACGCGCAAATTGGATTAGCATGCCGAGAGAACAAATGTGTTGAGAAAATGGGCTTTATTCCGTGGAATTTTGCTGAATTGCGCGAAACGATGAAACATCTTCATTTGTATTAATTTTTCTGTGACGTCAGGAGGCAAAATTAACTTTGAGCAGAATTAAAACTATTTATGCAAAACAGATCTATTTATGTATGCAATATCTTGTCGATACAATTCCTAACATCAAATTTGCGTTTACTTGTCTATTAAAGTAAACTAAATTAGATTATATTCACTATCTTCGTCGTTAAGAATTATAGAGCATCATGATAGTAGAAGAATTACAGCCGTTAGTTATCTTAATGAAACTTTAGATAATAATGATAATTTTATTTTTTCTTGGAAATACTGTGAAATTTTTTTATACATATATATAGTTTACGCGCAAATGTTTATCATCAAAGCGAGATGTCACTGATAAAATTATATGTCAAAGTGTTAATCTCGCAAATGTTAATTAGCCATTACGCCATGATCGTCAATAGTAAATTACGAGCTATTAATGGGGCGCCTATCGACGATGTGGATCAACGAAAGGATCGACTTTAATTTAACAGTTTATGTGCGCGATACACATGCGGCGGCGTAACCTGCTATCATCCGATGAAAGCGCCCGCGATGGGAATGATCGCCAACAGGGTGATAAAGTCCTCACGATCGGTCTCTACGATAAATAATCACTCGATTGCGCGATGTTTTCACCCCCGCCGCGGTAATTTATCGGCACGCGCGTACGCGTAGTTAGCCGGGCTGTATCGCCGCGGCAGATACTTTTTCAGCAGCTGCTCCTTATTCGCCGTATGGATAATATTATTACGTGAGATTGATAAGTACGTTCCTCGGGATCAGGTGTGTCAAACAATAATACGGCTCTATACGTTAGCTGGATCTTTCTTGTCAAAGTACCGAAAAATATCGTGTCGCATAAGGCGAAGCAAGCCGTGGGGATACCAACGTGTATCTTAATAAATTACAGTATACGTCCGCTGAATGATTACTAACCATCGGAAAACGACAATGGAAGCTACCGAGATTTTCGTCTATAGAGACTATTGTCTGAGACTAGCTTTGGCTTCATGACGAGCACCAGTCGAATCAACGGATACCAAGTCGAAGTCGCGCATAGGCAGGCGTCCTATAGACGTCACATTTCGTAGCGCTCGGTCGAACGAAATGAAAAGCGCGAACGAAGCTCCGTGGATTGCGGCGCGTAATATTCGCGGCAGTTCGCGCGATTTTGTTACGAGGCGGCACGACAATTTCGCAGC